>NC_136491.1:149727936-149772936 GCF_053919585.1 Euprymna scolopes
CAACCATTATAATACTCATCATAATAATCGACCATTATAATACTCATCATAATAATCAACATTATAATACTCATCATAATAATCGACCAATTATAATACTCATCATAATATAATACTCATCATCTATAATATAATATCATCATAATAATCAACCATTATAATACTCATCATAATAATCAACCATTATAATACTCATCATAATAATCAACCATTATAATACTCATCATAATAATCGACCATTATAATACTCATCATAATAATCAACCATTATAATACTCATCATAATAATCAACCATTATAATACTCATCATAATAATAACCATTATAATACTCATCATAATAATCAACCATTATAATACTCATCATAATAATCAACCATTATAATACTCATCATAATAATCAACCATTATAATACTCATCATAATAATCAACCATTATAATACTCATCATAATAATCAACCATTATAATACTCATCATAATAATCAACCATTATAATACTCATCATAATAATCAACCATTATAATACTCATCATAATAATCAACCATTATAATACTCATCATAATAATCAACCATTATAATACTCATCATAATAATCAACCATTATAATACTCATCATAATAATCGACCATTATAATACTCATCATAATAATCGACCATTATAATACTCATCATAATAATCAACCATTATAATACTCATCATAATAATCAACCATTATAATACTCATCATAATAATCAACCATTATAATACTCATCATAATAATCAACCATTATAATACTCATCATAATAATCAACCATTATAATACTCATCATAATAATCAACCATTATAATACTCATCATAATAATCAACCATTATAATACTCATCATAATAATCAACCATTATAATACTCATCATAATAATCAACCATTATAATACTCATCATAATAATCAACCATTATAATACTCATCATAATAATCAACCATTATAATACTCATCATAATAATCAACCATTATAATACTCATCATAATAATCAACCATTATAATACTCATCATAATAATCAACCATTATAATACTCATCATAATAATCAACCATTATAATACTCATCATAATAATCAACCATTATAATACTCATCATAATAATCAACCATTATAATACTCATCATAATAATCAACCATTATAATACTCATCATAATAATCAACCATTATAATACTCATCATAATAATCAACCATTATAATACTCATCATAATAATCAACCATTATAATACTCATCATAATAATCAACCATTATAATACTCATCATAATAATCAACCATTATAATACTCATCATAATAATCAACCATTATAATACTCATCATAATAATCAACCATTATAATACTCATCATAATAATCAACCATTATAATACTCATCATAATAATCAACCATTATAATACTCATCATAATAATCAACCATTATAATACTCATCATAATAATCAACCATTATAATACTCATCATAATAATCAACCATTATAATACTCATCATAATAATCAACCATTATAATACTCATCATAATAATCAACCATTATAATACTCATCATAATAATCAACCATTATAATACTCATCATAATAATCAACCATTATAATACTCATCATAATAATCAACCATTATAATACTCATCATAATAATCAACCATTATAATACTCATCATAATAATCAACCATTATAATACTCATCATAATAATCAACCATTATAATACTCATCATAATAATCAACCATTATAATACTCATCATAATAATCAACCATTATAATACTCATCATAATAATCAACCATTATAATACTCATCATAATAATCAACCATTATAATACTCATCATAATAATCAACCATTATAATACTCATCATAATAATCAACCATTATAATACTCATCATAATAATCAACCATTATAATACTCATCATAATAATCAACCATTATAATACTCATCATAATAATCAACCATTATAATACTCATCATAATATTCAACCATTATAATACTCATCATAATAATCAACCATTATAATACTCATCATAATAATCAACCATTATAATACTCATCATAATAATCAACCATTATAATACTCATCATAATAATCAACCATTATAATACTCATCATAATAATCAACCATTATAATACTCATCATAATAATCAACCATTATAATACTCATCATAATAATCAACCATTATAATACTCATCATAATAATCAACCATTATAATACTCATCATAATAATCAACCATTATAATACTCATCATAATAATCAACCATTATAATACTCATCATAATAATCAACCATTATAATACTCATCATAATAATCAACCATTATAATACTCATCATAATAATCAACCATTATAATACTCATCATAATAATCAACCATTATAATACTCATCATAATAATCAACCATTATAATACTCATCATAATAATCAACCATTATAATACTCATCATAATAATCAACCATTATAATACTCATCATAATAATCAACCATTATAATACTCATCATAATAATCAACCATTATAATACTCATCATAATAATCAACCATTATAATACTCATCATAATAATCAACCATTATAATACTCATCATAATAATCAACCATTATAATACTCATCATAATAATCAACCATTATAATACTCATCATAATATTCAACCATTATAATACTCATCATAATAATCAACCATTATAATACTCATCATAATAATCAACCATTATAATACTCATCATAATAATCAACCATTATAATACTCATCATAATAATCAACCATTATAATACTCATCATAATAATCAACCATTATAATACTCATCATAATAATCAACCATTATAATACTCATCATAATATTCAACCATTATAATACTCATCATAATAATCAACCATTATAATACTCATCATAATAATCAACCATTATAATACTCATCATAATAATCAACCATTATAATACTCATCATAATATTCAACCATTATAATACTCATCATAATATTCAACCATTATAATACTCATCATAATAATCAACCATTATAATACTCATCATAATAATCAACCATTATAATACTCATCATAATATTCAACCATTATAATACTCATCATAATAATCAACCATTATAATACTCATCATAATAATCAACCATTATAATACTCATCATAATATTCAACCATTATAATACTCATCATAATATTCAACCATTATAATACTCATCATAATATTCAACCATTATAATACTCATCATAATAATCAACCATTATAATACTCATCATAATAATCAACCATTATAATACTCATCATAATAATCAACCATTATAATACTCATCATAATAATCAACCATTATAATACTCATCATAATATTCAACCATTATAATACTCATCATAATAATCAACCATTATAATACTCATCATAATAATCAACCATTATAATACTCATCATAATAATCAACCATTATAATACTCATCATAATAATCAACCATTATAATACTCATCATAATAATCAACCATTATAATACTCATCATAATAATCAACCATTATAATACTCATCATAATAATCAACCATTATAATACTCATCATAATAATCAACCATTATAATACTCATCATAATAATCAACCATTATAATACTCATCATAATAATCAACCATTATAATACTCATCATAATAATCAACCATTATAATACTCATCATAATAATCAACCATTATAATACTCATCATAATAATCAACCATTATAATACTCATCATAATATTCAACCATTATAATACTCATCATAATAATCAACCATTATAATACTCATCATAATAATCAACCATTATAATACTCATCATAATAATCAACCATTATAATACTCATCATAATAATCAACCATTATAATACTCATCATAATATTCAACCATTATAATACTCATCATAATATTCAACCATTATAATACTCATCATAATAATCAACCATTATAATACTCATCATAATAATCAACCATTATAATACTCATCATAATAATCAACCATTATAATACTCATCATAATATTCAACCATTATAATACTCATCATAATATTCAACCATTATAATACTCATCATAATAATCAACCATTATAATACTCATCATAATATTCAACCATTATAATACTCATCATAATAATCAACCATTATAATACTCATCATAATAATCAACCATTATAATACTCATCATAATAATCAACCATTATAATACTCATCATAATAATCAACCATTATTATACTCATCATAATATTCAACCATTATAATACTCATCATAATATTCAACCATTATAATACTCATCATAATAATCAACCATTATAATACTCATCATAATAATCAACCATTATAATACTCATCATAATATTCAACCATTATAATACTCATCATAATAATCAACCATTATAATACTCATCATAATAATCAACCATTATAATACTCATCATAATATTCAACCATTATAATACTCATCATAATATTAAACCATTATAATACTCATCATAATAATCAACCATTATAATACTCATCATAATAATCAACCATTATAATACTCATCATAATAATCAACCATTATAATACTCATCATAATAATCAACCATTATAATACTCATCATAATATTCAACCATTATAATACTCATCATAATATTCAACCATTATAATACTCATCATAATAATCAACCATTATAATACTCATCATAATATTCAACCATTATAATACTCATCATAATATTCAACCATTATAATACTCATCATAATAATCAACCATTATAATACTCATCATAATAATCAACCATTATAATCCTCATCATAATAATCAACCATTATAATACTCATCATAATAATCAACCATTATTATACTCATCATAATATTCAACCATTATAATATTCATCATAATATTCAACCATTATAATACTCATCATAATAATCAACCATTATAATACTCATCATAATAATCAACCATTATAATACTCATCATAATAATCAACCATTATAATACTCATCATAATATTCAACCATTATAATACTCATCATAATAATCAACCATTATAATATACATCATAATATTCAACCATTATAATACTCATCATAATAATCAACCATTATAATACTCATCATAATAATCAACCATTATAATACTCATCATAATATTCAACCATTATAATACTCATCATAATATTCAACCATTATAATACTCATCATAATAATCAACCATTATAATACTCATCATAATATTCAACCATTATAATACTCATCATAATAATCAACCATTATAATACTCATCATAATAATCAACCATTATAATACTCATCATAATAATCAACCATTATAATACTCATCATAATAATCAACCATTATAATACTCATCATAATAATCAACCATTATAATACTCATCATAATATTCAACCATTATAATACTCATCATAATAATCAACCATTATAATACTCATCATAATAATCAACCATTATAATACTCATCATAATAATCAACCATTATAATACTCATCATAATAATCAACCATTATAATACTCATCATAATATTCAACCATTATAATACTCATCATAATATTCAACCATTATAATACTCATCATAATAATCAACCATTATAATACTCATCATAATAATCAACCATTATAATACTCATCATAATAATCAACCATTATAATACTCATCATAATATTCAACCATTATAATACTCATCATAATATTCAACCATTATAATACTCATCATAATAATCGACCATTATAATACTCATCATAATATTCAACCATTATAATACTCATCATAATAATCAACCATTATAATACTCATCATAATATTCAACCATTATAATACTCATCATAATAATCAACCATTATAATACTCATCATAATAATCAACCATTATAATACTCATCATAATATTCAACCATTATAATCCTCATCTTAATATTCAACCATTATAATACTCATCATAATATTCAACCATTATAATACTCATCATAATAATCAACCATTATAATACTCATCATAATAATCAACCATTATAATACTCATCATAATAATCAACCTATAATACAAATATTCAACCATTATAATCATATAATAATCGACCATTATAATACTCATCATAATATTCAACCATTATAATACTCATCATAATAATCAACCATTATAATACTCATTATAATAATCAACCATTATAATACTCATCATAATATTCAACCATTATAATACTCATCATAATAATCAACCATTAAAATACTCATCATAATAATCAACCATTATAATCCTCATCATAATAATCAACCATTATAATACTCATCATAATAATCAACCATTATTATACTCATCATAATATTCAACCATTATAATACTCATCATAATATTCAACCATTATAATACTCATCATAATTATCAACCATTATAATACTCATCATAATAATCAACCATTATAATACTCATCATAATAATCAACCATTATAATACTCATCATAATAATCAACCATTATAATACTCATCATAATATTCAACCATTATAATACTCATCATAATATTCAACCATTATAATACTCATCATAATAATCAACCATTATAATACTCATCATAATAATCAACCATTATAATACTCATCATAATAATCAACCATTATAATACTCATCATAATAATCAACCATTATAATACTCATCATAATAATCAACCATTATAATACTCATCATAATATTCAACCATTATAATACTCATCATAATAATCAACCATTATAATACTCATCATAATAATCAACCATTATAATACTCATCATAATAATCAACCATTATAATACTCATCATAATAATCAACCATTATAATACTCATCATAATATTCAACCATTATAATACTCATCATAATATTCAACCATTATAATACTCATCATAATAATCAACCATTATAATACTCATCATAATAATCAACCATTATAATACTCATCATAATAATCAACCATTATAATACTCATCATAATATTCAACCATTATAATACTCATCATAATATTCAACCATTATAATACTCATCATAATATTCAACCATTATAATACTCATCATAATATTCAACCATTATAATACTCATCATAATAATCAACCATTATAATACTCATCATAATATTCAACCATTATAATACTCATCATAATAATCAACCATTATAATACTCATCATAATAATCAACCATTATAATACTCATCATAATAATCAACCATTATAATACTCATCATAATATTCAACCATTATAATACTCATCATAATATTCAACCATTATAATACTCATCATAATAATCAACCATTATAATACTCATCATAATAATCAACCATTATAATACTCATCATAATAATCAACCATTATAATACTCATCATAATAATCAACCATTATAATACTCATCATAATATTCAACCATTATAATACTCATCATAATATTCAACCATTATAATACTCATCATAATAATCAACCATTATAATACTCATCATAATAATCAACCATTATAATACTCATCATAATAATCAACCATTATAATACTCATCATAATATTCAACCATTATAATACTCATCATAATATTCAACCATTATAATACTCATCATAATATTCAACCATTATAATACTCATCATAATATTCAACCATTATAATACTCATCATAATAATCAACCATTATAATACTCATCATAATATTCAACCATTATAATACTCATCATAATAATCAACCATTATAATACTCATCATAATAATCAACCATTATAATACTCATCATAATATTCAACCATTATAATACTCATCATAATATTCAACCATTATAATACTCATCATAATATTCAACCATTATAATACTCATCATAATATTCAACCATTATAATACTCATCATAATATTCAACCATTATAATACTCATCATAATATTCAACCATTATAATACTCATCATAATATTCAACCATTATAATACTCATCATAATATTCAACCATTATAATACTCATCATAATATTCAACCATTATAATACTCATCATAATATTCAACCATTATAATACTCATCATAATAATCAACCATTATAATACTCATCATAATATTCAACCATTATAATACTCATCATAATAATCAACCATTATAATACTCATCATAATAATCGACCATTATAATACTCATCATAATAATCAACCATTATAATACTCATCATAATAATCAACCATTATAATACTCATCATAATAATCAACCATTATAATACTCATCATAATAATCAACCATTATAATACTCATCATAATAATCGACCATTATAATACTCATCATAATATTCAACCATTATAATACTCATCATAATATTCAACCATTATAATACTCATCATAATATTCAACCATTATAATACTCATCATAATAATCAACCATTATAATACTCATCATAATAATCAACCATTATAATACTCATCATAATATTCAACCATTATAATACTCATCATAATAATCAACCATTATAATACTCATCATAATAATCAACCATTATAATACTCATCATAATATTCAACCATTATAATACTCATCATAATATTCAACCATTATAATACTCATCATAATATTCAACCATTATAATACTCATCATAATATTCAACCATTATAATACTCATCATAATATTCAACCATTATAATACTCATCATAATATTCAACCATTATAATACTCATCATAATAATCAACCATTATAATACTCATCATAATAATCAACCATTATAATACTCATCATAATCAACCATTATAATACTCATCATAATATTCAACCATTATAATACTCATCATAATAATCGACTATTTTAATTTCCGGTGTTTTCTGGTAGGCTAACAACATAGCACTATGACTGGATAGAAGTCATAAGTAATTGATAAGGTATTGAGGACTGAACTATTAACTCCCAGAAAACTGTCAGCTGGAAATCATTGCCAAGAGTCAAGTGCCAAGACTAAGCATCTGTCCTTCAATAATTACAAGAAACCTGCTGAACCCCTTATAGCCATGGCTAATGATACATTACCTGAAAGTACTTTGTTCAAACTCCTCAGCTTAAAGTTTACAGGGAACATGAGTTGGAACAGATATATCGAGGGCATTGCTAAGGCTGCTGCAAAGAAGGTGGGCTCTCTCTACCGTGCTAGAAAATTGCTTACGCCTGAGAATATCCTGTACTTCTACAAGGTCACCATTTGCCCATGTATGGAGTATTGTTGCTACATTTGGGCTGGTGCATCTGCTATTAGTCTTTCCTTCTTCAAGTTCAAAGGAGAGTCACCAACCTTATTAGGTCCTGCACTATCAGCTAGGCTTCAACCACTGTCCCATCAATGAAATGTTGCATCCCTTTGCCTGTTTACAAGTATTTTAATCGTGGCTGTTCCAATGAACTACAAGCCCTTGTGCCCCCCCCCCCACTCAACAGAAACAACAAACCCGACAAGCAGAAAAATAAAAAAAAGTAGAAATCCGTAGATGTAAGAAAGCCTTCTACACTAAAAGTCTCTTACTCAGAACTGCTGCACTTTGGAATTCCCTTCCAGGTTCCTGCTTCCCTGACTGTACTGACATGCAGAAATTCAAGTATAATGCAAACAGACATCTTGCTGCTCAACTCCCTACATAGTATACCTGCAAATTATATCCCAGATAATATTCCCCTACATCAAAGTGGCACTGTGCCTTTTTTGGGGTGAAAATGCAATACAAAAAATTTTTTTTTTAAATTTAACATTTATATTCATTGCACCACGGACCATTACAAGGATTAAATGAAGGCCTCTGTTGAAAATTTCTTATAGATTTCAAAGTTCGGCAAGACCCACCTGAAAAATGTCAGAAGTTACATCAGCCAAAACATTATTCAAATAACATTCAAGATGAGAACAGTCGTCCACATAATCCAAAATATAGATTTTCATGTCAAAATATAGATTTTCATCTCAAAATACAGATCCTTATCTTAAAATTCTGAAGCAAAAAAGTAAAAAAAAAGAAAAAGTTAAAGTAAAAATTTAAAAAAAAAAAAAAACACTATTTTGGGAATTAAAAAAAAATTTTAATCATAATTTCTTGTTTTTTTTTTCTTTAAAAACTTCATTTCTTGAAAAAAAAAAAAAATTTTTTTTTCTTCTTCAAATCAGTTATTTTCTACTGGTAAAGTCCAGAGAAATATTTTGTGTATGCATTATTGTTGTTTTTTGTATGATTTTTGTTTCTTTCCATATTTCAGCAGCCAATTTTATCGTCATTTTTTTTTTTTTATAATTTTTTTGAAACTTACTTTTTTTTTTTATTACAATTCGATCATACAGTTTTTTTTTTTGATTTGCTGTAGTGTTAGTGTTCATGGTTGTCATGGTGATGGTTTTATTATTTTTTTTTTAATGACTGCAGCAGATATTACCAAAATAAACATGGCCTTGTTAAGCTGAATCCTGCTAATAAAACATATTAATGCCGGGTCATTTTCGTCAGATAATATAATGGAGGACAGGTAGTAAAAGTGATAGTGAGAGACATGCGTTAATCATTTCCTGGTGTCTGTCTGTTTGTCTATCTGTCCAGTGATCAGTAAAGTGTTGAATGACACAAATGACCAGACATTCTATTTGAGGCAAGACAACTGTTCCTTTTTTTTTTTTTTTTTTAACTGTTTGATCTTTTTCCTTTTTCTTTCTTTCCTTCTTTTTCCTTCTTAGCGTGAGTATTGGTAGTAATGATAATCGGTTGCTTTTGATATTGGTGGCGGCGGCCGTGGCGGTGTTGTGGTAGATAAGATTTGTGTCTCCAAAGTTACAACAGCTCAACATAAGTGGCTGGGATGAGGCCAGATGGGCCATTGCCAATTTGCGCAGTCCACCAATCGGAATCCTGCCGGTCAGTGATGTTAAGAATGTCACCTTTCCTAAAACTGAGCTCATCATTTCCCCGGCCTGTAAAGTCGTACGATGCCCTTGCTCTCACCTGCAAGTCAAAACAAAATTTTCTTTTTAAAATCCATCATTATAAAAGTGTGGAAACAAAGATCACATTTATTTATCATATAAATCTTCAAAGAGTACATTTACAAGTGAACTCATTGTGTTAAAATTTGTTGGTGCTTTCATCTAACAAGTTCATAAAACAAAAAAGATGTTTGTTAAGTAGAGTCGACAGATTTAAAAAAAAAAAATACTATGTTTTAAGTGTAAGCAACAATATTTGCTAGTATCAGATGGGTGATCATTTGGGAAGGTGAGGTGCTGTATGTACCGCAAGGTAAAATACCAAGTTAAAAAACTGGTGCGGTCTATCCTTCTCTCGAATGTAGATGGAACTCTCTTAAGCCGTGGTAGCACCCTGTCTAGTGATGGCATCACAAGAAAAAATACCCTTGATAGCCCTGGCAAAGCATCAAGTATTCAGCTACCAGCAAGATTTGAATTACACTACAAAACACGTGTAGTGAGTTCAATCTTGGCTGTGGCCACGCTGGATGGATAGAACAATACTTACGTAATTCTCATGTCAAAAAAATTATATATTAAAAAATTATGAAAATTCAGAGTAGAAAATTATTTATAGTTAAAAATAACTTTTATGGAAAAATAGAGTAAATGGCATGTATGATGTATACTATGATAGGATTCTAATTATATTTATGTACCTGTGTAGTATGATAGGATTGTAATTATATTTATGTACCCGTGTAGTATGATAGGATTCTAATTATATTTATGTACCTGTGTAGTATGAAATGTACCGTATTTTCATTACTGATGATTACTATATTGTCCAATTTCTACTGTACACTCTTTAACCCTTATCCTTGAGTGGCCTCTTGGCCTTGATAATGTGGTGATGCCTGTGTAAAAAAAAAATGTACCTGTGTAGTATGATAGGATTGTAATTATATTTATATACCTGTGTAGTATGATAGGATTGTAATTATATTTATGTACCTGTGTAGTATGATAGGATTGTAATTATATTTATGTACCTGTGTAGTATGATAGGATTGTAATTATATTTATGTACCTGTGTAGTATGATAGGATTGTAATTATATTTATGTACCTGTGTAGTATGATAGTATTGTAATTATATTTATGTACCTGTGTAATATGATAGTATTGTAATTATATTTATGTACCTGTGTAGTATGATAGGATTATAATTATATTTATGTACCTGTGTAGTATGATAGGATTATAATTATATTTATGTACCTGTGTAGTATGATAGGATTATAATTATATTTATGTACCTTTGTAGTATGATAGGATAATAATTATATTTATATACCTGTGTAGTATGATAGGATTATAATTATATTTATGTACCTTTGTAGTATGATAGGATTATAATTATATTTATGTACCTGTGTAGTATGATAGGATTGTAATTATATTTATATACCTGTGTAATATAAGATTGTAATTATATTTATGTACCTGTGTAGTATGATAGGATTGTAATTATATTTATATACCTGTGTAGTATGATAGGATTGTAATTATATTAATGTACCTGTGTAATATAAGATTGTAATTATATTTATATACCTGTGTAGTATGATAGGATTGTAATTATATTTATATACCTCTGTAGTATAATAAGATTGTAATTATATTTATGTACCTGTGTAGTATGATAGGATTGTAATTATATTAATGTACCTGTGTAATATGATAGGATTGTAATTATATTTATATACCTGTGTAGTATGATAGGATTGTAATTATATTTATATACCTCTGTAGTATAATAGGATTGTAATTATATTTATGTACCTGTGTAGTATGATAGGATTGTAATTATATTTATGTACTTGTGTAGTATGATAGGATTGTAATTATATTTATATACCTGTGTAGTATGATAGGATTGTAATTATATTTATGTACTTGTGTAATATGATAAGATTATAATTATATTTATGTACCTGCGTAATATGATAAGATTATAATTATATTTATGTACTTGTGTAGTATGATAGTATTGTAATTATATTTATGTACCTATGTAATATGATAGTATTATAATTATATTTATATATCTGTGTAATATGATAGTATTGTAATTATATTTATGTACCTGTGTAATATGATAGTATTATAATTATATTTATATACCTGTGTAATATGATAGTATAGTAATTATATTTATGTACTTGTGTAGTATCATAGTATTGTAACTATATTTATATACCTGTGTAGTATGATAGTATTGTAATTATATTTATGTACCTGTGTAGTATGATAGTATTGTAATTATATTTATGGAGCTGTTTAATATGATAAAATTGTAACTATATTTATATACCTGTGTAATATGATAGTATTGTAATTATATTTATGTACCTGTGTAATATGATAGTATTGTAATTATAATTATGTAGCTGTTTAATATGATAAAATTGTAACTATATTTATATACCTGTGTAATATGATAGTATGGTAGTTATATTTATGTACCTGTGTAATATGAAAGTATTGTAATTATATTTATGTAGCTGTTTAATATGATAAAATTGTAGCTATATTTATATACCTGTGTAATATGATAGTATTGTAATTATATTTATGTACCTGTGTAATATGATAGTATTGTAATTATATTTATGTAGCTGTTTAATATGTTAAAATTGTAACTATATTTATATACCTGTGTAATATGATAGTATTGTAATTATATTTATGTACCTGTGTAATATGATAAGATTGTAATTATATTTATATACCTGTGTAGTATGATAGTATTGTAATTATATTTATATACCTGTGTAGTATGATAGTATTGTAATTATATTTATGTACCTGTGTAATATGATAGTATTGTAATTATATTTATGTAGCTGTTTAATATGATAAAATTGTAACTATATTTATATACCTGTGTAATATGATAGTATTGTAATTATATTTATGTACCTGTGTAATATGATAGTATTATAATTATATTTATGTAGCTGTTTAATATGATAAAATTGTAACTATATTTATATACCTGTGTAATATGATAGTATTGTAATTATATTTATGTACCTGTGTAATATGATAAGATTGTAATTATATTTATATACCTGTGTAGTATGATAGTATTGTAATTATATTTATATACCTGTGTAGTATGATAGTATTGTAATTATATTTATGTACCTGTGTAATATGATAAGATTGTAATTATATTTATATACCTGTGTAGTATGATAGTATTGTAATTATATTTATATACCTGTGTAATATGATAGTATTGTAATTATATTTATATACCTGTGTAATATGATAGTATTGTAATTATATTTATGTAGCTGTTTAATATGATAAAATTGTAACTATATTTATATACCTGTGTAATATGATAGTATTGTAATTATATTTATGTACCTGTGTAATATGATAGTATTGTAATTATATTTATGTAGCTGTTTAATATGATAAATTGTAACTATATTTATATACCTGTGTAATATGATAGTATTGTAATTATATTTATGTACCTGTGTAATATGATAGTATTGTAATTATAATTATGTAGCTGTTTAATATGATAAAATTGTAACTATATTTATATACCTGTGTAATATGATAGTATGGTAGTTATATTTATGTACCTGTGTAATATGAAAGTATTGTAATTATATTTATGTAGCTGTTTAATATGATAAAATTGTAGCTATATTTATATACCTGTGTAATATGATAGTATTGTAATTATATTTATGTACCTGTGTAATATGATAGTATTATAATTATATTTATATACCTGTGTAATATGATAGTATAGTAATTATATTTATGTACTTGTGTAGTATCATAGTATTGTAACTATATTTATATACCTGTGTAGTATGATAGTATTGTAATTATATTTATGTACCTGTGTAGTATGATAGTATTGTAATTATATTTATGGAGCTGTTTAATATGATAAAATTGTAACTATATTTATATACCTGTGTAATATGATAGTATTGTAATTATATTTATGTACCTGTGTAATATGATAGTATTGTAATTATAATTATGTAGCTGTTTAATATGATAAAATTGTAACTATATTTATATACCTGTGTAATATGATAGTATGGTAGTTATATTTATGTACCTGTGTAATATGAAAGTATTGTAATTATATTTATGTAGCTGTTTAATATGATAAAATTGTAGCTATATTTATATACCTGTGTAATATGATAGTATTGTAATTATATTTATGTACCTGTGTAATATGATAGTATTGTAATTATATTTATGTAGCTGTTTAATATGTTAAAATTGTAACTATATTTATATACCTGTGTAATATGATAGTATTGTAATTATATTTATGTACCTGTGTAATATGATAAGATTGTAATTATATTTATATACCTGTGTAGTATGATAGTATTGTAATTATATTTATATACCTGTGTAGTATGATAGTATTGTAATTATATTTATGTACCTGTGTAATATGATAGTATTGTAATTATATTTATGTAGCTGTTTAATATGATAAAATTGTAACTATATTTATATACCTGTGTAATATGATAGTATTGTAATTATATTTATGTACCTGTGTAATATGATAGTATTATAATTATATTTATGTAGCTGTTTAATATGATAAAATTGTAACTATATTTATATACCTGTGTAATATGATAGTATTGTAATTATATTTATGTACCTGTGTAATATGATAAGATTGTAATTATATTTATATACCTGTGTAGTATGATAGTATTGTAATTATATTTATATACCTGTGTAGTATGATAGTATTGTAATTATATTTATGTACCTGTGTAATATGATAAGATTGTAATTATATTTATATACCTGTGTAGTATGATAGTATTGTAATTATATTTATATACCTGTGTAATATGATAGTATTGTAATTATATTTATATACCTGTGTAATATGATAGTATTGTAATTATATTTATGTAGCTGTTTAATATGATAAAATTGTAACTATATTTATATACCTGTGTAATATGATAGTATTGTAATTATATTTATGTACCTGTGTAATATGATAGTATTGTAATTATATTTATGTAGCTGTTTAATATGATAAATTGTAACTATATTTATATACCTGTGTAATATGGTAGTATTGTAATTATATTTATGTACCTGTGTAATATGATAAGATTGTAATTATATTTATATACCTGTGTAGTATGATAGTATTGTAATTATATTTATATACCTGTGTAGTATGATAGTATTGTAATTATATTTATGTACCTGTGTAATATGATAGTATTGTAATTATATTTATGTAGCTGTTTAATATGATAAAATTGTAACTATATTTATATACCTGTGTAATATGATAGTATTGTAATTATATTTATGTACCTGTGTAATATGATAAGATTGTAATTATATTTATGTAGCTGTTTAATATGATAAAATTGTAACTATATTTATATACCTGTGTAATATGATAGTATTGTAATTATATTTATGTACCTGTTTAATATGATAAGATTGTAATTATATTTATGTAGCTGTTTAATATGATAAAATTGTAACTATATTTATATACCTGTGTAGTATGATAGTATTGTAACTATATTTATATACCTGTGTAGTATGATAGTATTGTAATTATATTTATGTACCTGTGTAATATGATAGTATTGTAATTATATTTATGTAGCTGTTTAATATGATAAAATTGTAACTATATTTATATACCTGTGTAATATGATAGTATTGTAATTATATTTATGTACCTGTGTAATATGATAGTATTGTAATTATATTTATGTAGCTGTTTAATATGATAAAATTGTAACTATATTTATATACCTGTGTAATATGATAGTATTGTAATTATATTTATGTACCTGTGTAATATGATAAGATTGTAATTATATTTATATACCTGTGTAGTATGATAGTATTGTAATTATATTTATATACCTGTGTAGTATGATAGTATTGTAATTATATTTATGTACCTGTGTAATATGATAGTATTGTAATTATATTTATGTAGCTGTTTAATATGATAAAATTGTAACTATATTTATATACCTGTGTAATATGATAGTATTGTAATTATATTTATGTACCTGTGTAATATGATAAGATTGTAATTATATTTATGTAGCTGTTTAATATGATGAAATTGTAACTATATTTATATACCTGTGTAATATGATAGTATTGTAATTATATTTATGTACCTGTGTAATATGATAAGATTGTAATTATATTTATGTAGCTGTTTAATATGATAAAATTGTAACTATATTTATATACCTGTGTAATATGATAGTATTGTAATTATATTTATGTACCTGTGTAATATGATAAGATTGTAATTATATTTATGTAGCTGTTTAATATGATAAAATTGTAACTATATTTATATACCTGTGTAATATGATAGTATTGTAATTATATTTATGTACCTGTGTAATATGATAAGATTGTAATTATATTTATGTAGCTGTTTAATATGATAAAATTGTAACTATATTTATATACCTGTGTAATATGATAGTATTGTAATTATATTTATGTACCTGTGTAATATGATAAGATTGTAATTATATTTATATACCTGTGTAGTATGATAGTATTGTAATTATATTTATATACCTGTGTAGTATGATAGTATTGTAATTATATTTATGTACCTGTGTAATATGATAGTATTGTAATTATATTTATGTAGCTGTTTAATATGATAAAATTGTAACTATATTTATATACCTGTGTAATATGATAGTATTGTAATTATATTTATGTACCTGTGTAATATGATAAGATTGTAATTATATTTATGTACCTGTGTAGTATGATAGTATTGTAACTATATTTATATACCTGTGTAATATGATAGTATTGTAATTATATTTATGTACCTGTGTAATATGATAAGATTGTAATTATATTTATATACCTGTGTAGTATGATAGTATTGTAATTATATTTATATACCTGTGTAGTATGATAGTATTGTAATTATATTTATGTACCTGTGTAATATGATAGTATTGTAATTATATTTATGTACCTGTGTAATATGATAGTATTGTAATTATATTTATGTACCTGTGTAATATGATAAGATTGTAATTATATTTATGTAGCTGTTTAATATGATAAAATTGTAACTATATTTATATACCTGTGTAATATGATAGTATTGTAATTATATTTATGTACCTGTGTAATATGATAAGATTGTAATTATATTTATGTAGCTGTTTAATATGATGAAATTGTAACTATATTTATATACCTGTGTAATATGATAGTATTGTAATTATATTTATGTACCTGTGTAATATGATAAGATTGTAATTATATTTATGTAGCTGTTTAATATGATAAAATTGTAACTATATTTATATACCTGTGTAATATGATAGTATTGTAATTATATTTATGTACCTGTGTAATATGATAAGATTGTAATTATATTTATGTACCTGTGTAGTATGATAGTATTGTAACTATATTTATATACCTGTGTAATATGATAGTATTGTAATTATATTTATGTACCTGTGTAATATGATAAGATTGTAATTATATTTATATACCTGTGTAGTATGATAGTATTGTAATTATATTTATATACCTGTGTAGTATGATAGTATTGTAATTATATTTATGTACCTGTGTAATATGATAGTATTGTAATTATATTTATGTAGCTGTTTAATATGATAAAATTGTAACTATATTTATATACCTGTGTAATATGATAGTATTGTAATTATATTTATGTACCTGTGTAATATGATAAGATTGTAATTATATTTATGTAGCTGTTTAATATGATAAAATTGTAACTATATTTATATACCTGTGTAATATGATAGTATTGTAATTATATTTATGTACCTGTGTAATATGATAAGATTTTAATTATATTTATGTAGCTGTTTAATATGATAAAATTGTAACTATATTTATATACCTGTGTAATATGATAGTATTGTAATTATATTTATGTACCTGTGTAGTATGATAAAATTGTAATTATATTTATATACCTGTGTAGTATGATAGTATTGTAATTATATTTATGTATGTGTGATGTACGATAGGTTTTTTGTTTCATAACTCAAATTATAATCCTACAGTCAATAAACTATATAACTAGGTTGAAAATTATATTTATGTACCTGTGTAATATGAGGGGTGTGCAATAAGTAATGCCCCTGACCCACTCCCAGTTGTCTTTTCTAGCTGAATTTTGCATGTGCAATGATTTATATCTCTACGGGTTATGTGGCAAATTACAGCTCTGAACTAATTGTGGTTTCTGTTTTACAGGTGTTTGAACTGAGTCAGGTGTGAAATGGAGCCTGTTGAATGTCGAGCAGTGATCCGATTTTTGTATTTGAAAGGATGCACACCACAGGAGACTTTTGATTAAATGAAAGAAACTTATGATGATAATGCCCCATCATATGACCTTGTAAAACGCTGGCATCGTGAATTCAAACATGGCCGGAAGTCTGTGGAAACAGCTACCAGACCTGGTCACCCCCTTCTTCCATTGATGGGGCATCTTTCTGTCAAGTTGAGGCTGCCATTTTGGAAGATCGGCGCATTACTATTCGCCAAATAGCCCAAGATGTCAAGATTGTACAGGGTCTGTGGAAACTATCATTCATGGCATATGCATAAGGTGTCTACCAGATGGATTCCCAGGTTGCTCACACCATTCCAGAAGCGAGAGTGATAGAGGATGAATTTTGAGATATGTCAAGAAGATGAGTCAAAGTTTTTCAAAAGACTGATTACACAGGATGAAACCTGGGTCCATCACTATGATCCAGAGACAAAAGCCCAGTCAATGCAGTGGAAGCACTTGGACTCACCACCTCCAAAGAAGGCAAAGGTGCAGCCCTCCGCTGACAAGGTCATGCATACAGTCTTCTAGGACTAGAACGGAGTAGTGATGACAGATCAGCAGCTCCGGTCCACAACTTGCATGTCGCCAGATCAGAAACACGGGCGTGTGGTTATGAAATCCTTCCCCATCCTCCCTACTCTCCTGACCCTGCACCCTCTGACTTTCACCTCTTCTCAGCCATGAAGTTGTTTTTGAAAGGAAAGCATTTCCCAGATGATGCAGCCTTGATTTCTGAAGTCACGTCGTGGTTGGAGGACCAACCTGGGGTGTTCTACAAAAATGGTCTCCAGAGCTGCATCAAACGATGGGAGAAATGCATAACTCTGGGTGGTTCCTATGTAGAGAAAGACTAATAACTGTGCCAAGTTTCGTTGTTCTACTGCTATGGGAAGTGGGTCAGGAGAATTACTTATTGCACCCCCCTCGTACAATAGTCTGGCGAGGATGAAACGCAGAAAATTATGTGTAGTTTAATTACCAAACACAGTTTTATAACCTTATATATATATATACATACATAGTAATTGTCTGTATTTATGAGATATATAAATACATACATACATAGTAATTGTCTGTATTTATGAGATATAATGGACTCTCCCGTCCTGTTCGACGCATGAGGACCAAAAAATTCGCTCTGTTTCACTCTGCCTTCAATGCTGGCAAAGGGTATCACAATTACAGGAGCCTATTATGCTTCACTTTTGAAGAAATTAAGGGAAGCTATCAAAACCAAGAGGCGGGGCAAGATCAGCAAAGTTACCCTCCTCCTGCAGGACAATGCTCCAGTCCACAACTCGCATGTCGTCAGATCAGAAGTACGGGCGTGTGGTTATGAATTCCTCCCCCATCCTCCCCACTCTTCTGATCTTTCACCCTCTGACTTTGACCTCTTTCCAGCAATGAAGTTGTTTTTGAAAGGAAAGCGTTTCCCAGATGATGCAGCCTTGATTTCTGAAGTCACGTCGTGGTTGGAGGACTAACCTGGGGTTTTCTACAAAAACGGTCTCTAGAGCTGCATCACACGATGGTAGAAATGCATAACTCTGGGTGGTTCCTATGTAGAGAAAGACTAATAACTGTGTCAAGTTTCATTGCTCTACTGCTATGGGAAGTGGGTCAGGGGCATTATTTATTGCACATCCCTCGTATGATAGGTTTGTAATTATATTTAAAAGTAATTTTTACAGAAAAATGGGGGGGAAAATGGTATTTTCCCTAGATGTGAACACCTTAAAGATTGCAAATACAGGTGACATCATCTTTTTCGCCATTGTAATGGCTGATGCTTTATTTTAGCCTCATAGCGAGTAACTTTTTTTACTAAAAACAACAATAGCAGTTGTTCTACTAAATGAATTTTCGTAAATTTTTAATATATTACTAGTTTTGACAGTTAAGTAAATACTGTTGTTTTGGCTTAAAACCACATATTTAAAAAAATCGATCTGTCGATTATCTTAACAAGCACCAATTTTTTATCCAACTTTGAGGAAAAAAACTACTAATTATGAATTAAGCACCAAATTTTACATGACATAAATATGTTTCGTCTTTGGATCAATTAGAGTTTAAGGATTCTAGCAGATAAGGGAAACAAGAAGAACAACTTTCAATCAACACCAGTTCACCTTGTCTTTCAGTTGAGTGATGTTCCCTGTGGTAGGACAGGTTTGATATTATATTTATGTACTTGTATAGTTCAAATCATTGGTTTGACTTAAATTTGATTCTAAAAAGAATTAATAGATTTACAAAATTATCTTATGCATGAATTTTTTAAATGTTATTTTTCCTTGAAAAATCATAAAACAAAACTTACTTTTTTGTCCTTGTGCATAAAAAAAATAAAGAAAAACTTACTCTTTTTTCCTTGACCATGTCCTGGAGGATAATATGATGGCTTTTACTGACGG
This sequence comes from Euprymna scolopes, assembly GCF_053919585.1. Taxonomy (NCBI): domain Eukaryota; kingdom Metazoa; phylum Mollusca; class Cephalopoda; order Sepiida; family Sepiolidae; genus Euprymna; species Euprymna scolopes. The sequence goes on from NC_136491.1 coordinate 149,749,742, forward strand.
AAGCCGTTTTATAATGTTTCACAAGTAAAGAGAGAGTCGGGAACTTCTCCGAATCCCATATAAAATATCCATCATTTTGTTTGTAGATTTTGAAATGCTGGACTTCATTTAAATATCTACAAAATAAAAGAAAAATTTATGAAAAACATGTTACTTAATGAAAGCTATGATTTAAATGGGAAAGAGGTTACGGGAGCTATTATTATTGAATGGGAAAGAAGTCAGGGGAATCCGTATAATACTGAAGCAGCACCCACCTTAAATGAGCTGAACTAGCTTCCTCCAAAAGGGAAAGCTTCATGAGAATATCAAATTCACAAGTGGTCCCTAGTCGATCCATTTCAAAGGTAATGCTAACATTATGCTTTTGCAGTTCTTGCAAAAAGTGTCAATGTTCTCCAATATACAGCACTTGATATTCCCAAATGGTCACCCATCTGGTACTGACCAGGCTCAATGCTGCTTAACTTCAGTGATATAATGAGAACCAGTGTGTCAACAGGATTATGAAGAGGTTGGGATTAACTCAGCAAAACACAAATTAGTGAAATCATGTTTTTAGTGGGTTGGGGAGCTTATCCCTCATCGTGGTGATACTTTGAGAAAAGTGAACACACCCAAGGTGCTGTCTTCAATAATGGAGTAAGGAAGCACACAATGCAAAGTTGTGACGATTAATTGGAATCAGGATCAGGAATTGTAAAAATCTGAACTTTTGGGAGTATCAGAATCAGAAAAATTTGTGTCTATTTTCTGATGCCAAAAACGATTCTTTTAATTGTTTATTTTTTCAATTTGCTTTTGCTTAAAAACAACTTCTCCATTGCTGGTACCAATAATAAAATGGTAAATATTTATTGATTTTTAAACAACTAGTAAAACTAAAATCTATAGATTCTCCACTTCCCTACAAGTGTATTTTTATGTTTATGAAAATATATGCAGATATTATATGGGTTTTTACAGTAATCTGAAAAAAAAAAATAAATAAAAGACAACAACTATATAGCTAAATATTTAGAGAATTTAAAAGAATCTGAATTGAAATCAATAATTGTATTAGAGGAAAACCTCCAATCTGTGGTTGAATGGGGACAAAAATGGATGGTCACATTCAATGCTGCCAAAACTAAGTTTCTTTCCTTCAATAATTACAAGAAACCTCAATCACCATTAGCTATGGCTAAAGATTCATTATCTGAAAGTAATTCGTTCAAACTCCTTGGCTTAACGTTCACAGGGTATATGAGTTTGAACAGATATATTGAGAGCATTGTCAGAGCCACTGCGAGGAAAGTGGGCTCCCTCTACCGTACTAGAAAGTTACATACGCTGTACCTCTACAAGGCCACCATTCGCCCATGTATCGAGTATTGTTGTCACATTTGGGCTGGTGCATCTGCTACTAGTCTCTCACTCCTGAATAGGGTTCAAAAGAAAGTTGCCAACCTGATAGGTCCTGAACTGTCATCTAGGCTACAGCCTCTGTTCCATCGATGAACTGTTGCATCCCTCTGCCTGTTTTACAAGGATTTTAATGGTGAATGCTCTGACGAAATACAAGCCCTTGTACCCTCTCGACGTAAATACGGCCGACAAACCCAACAAGCAGCAAAGTCCTACCCCACACTAGATGTAAGAAGGCCTTCTACTCTAATAGTTTCTTCCCCGGAACTGCCAGACTTTGGAATTCCCTTCTGGGTTCCTGCTTCCCCAACTGTACTGACATGCAGAAGTTCAAGTGTAATATGAACAGACATCTTGCTGCTCAACTCTTTACATAGCATCCTTGCAACATGTCTCTGATAGTAGCTCCTACACCAAAGTGGCACTGTGCCTTGTTTGGAGTGAAAATGGGGGGGGGGGAGGAGAAATTGTCTCATCACTAAACAAGATATAACAAGACAAGTAATTTACCTTTCTCATACACACACGTAACACAGTTTCTCTCTGGTTTCTGTATTTATTTCTGATCAATAAATCTTCATGAAAACTAAACATTGGAGCCTGAGTGATTATATTTACAGATGATCAAGAGCCTGACTTCTCAATGACAACAACCATTATTAACAGTTTGTACAAGTCAGGGAGAACTATATGGAGATCAAAAATTATTATGACCATTATTTGAGGCTACAAAACTGGCCCAACCATTTGCAAATGCAGAGAGGCTGACCATACAATGCAACACTGTCTTGTGCAGCATGAAAGATCTTGCAGAATACTACAGTAATGCAGTGGACTGCATAAAAATGTGTGAAGCTGTTACATGGCCACACGCTTCAAAAAGATATGCAAAGAAGAATAACAAAAAACAAGATTAGAGCAACTTACTTCACGGACAAACTATGTTCTCCTTCTTGTCGCCCTCTCCTCACAAGGAATGCTCCATCTGAGTTAATGTATTGGTTATTGCTCTTTGATAGTAGCATCTGCTCAGCCATTTGTCGAGTTACATCGGGCATCAACCAACTGAAAATAGAAACAGAGAAAACAAATTGAAACAAAACCGTGAAAATACCTTGATAAGTAAATTTTCTTTGCAGCTCTTCTATGGATTTTAAAATCGAGTCCTTAGATCAGTGATTCCCAACTAATTTGCCATAAAATGATTACTGGTGTAATGATTAAAGAAATAACAGCTAAAAATCATTTTGTTTAATAAAGACATATAATTTCGAAACCATGATAACACTGCTCAAAAAAAAAAAAAAAAAAAAAAAACACCAAATCTCTGGAATGTAAACCTTTTGCACAAACTAATTGCTAAGTTGTTTTTTTTGTTTTTTTTACAAGGTGGTCACCACTTATCAAGGCCCGGAAGTCACTCAGGGATAAGGGTTATTGTAAGTACAGTACGTTAATGTGGAGATTTGATGAAGTGTTTAATTAAGGGGGCAGTTCATTAGGAATTTGTTAATATTGGACTTGAAGACATCCAAGTTGTAGTCAGGAGGGAAGCAGGCAGACAGAACAGAGTTCCACAGGCGTGCAGTTCTAAGAAAGAAGCTTTGTTCATAGAATCTACGTTTTGATTTAGGCATAGATAAAGAGTGGGGAAAGTTTTTGACAGTGGATTCAACTAGACGGGTGTTTTTTGTAAAAGATTGGCAAGGGGGGACCAGAGATTGGAGTTCAGACGAGCACCTGCCATGGAAATAACGATAAAATAAGGATAGGCTCGCAACGTCTCTTCTGTGGGAGAGAGGTTGCAGGGTAGAGAAAAGGGCATCCCCCACTAAGCCACGAAGTCTATTTTGTACTCTGTCAAGGCAGGATAGGCTGTTTTTAGCAGCTCCTGCCCAGATATGGCAGCAGTATTCCATCCTTGGTTTATAGTTTATATTAATAGTGGGACGATTATTTTCAAAGTTTTTCAAACTATCAGAAATTGGCACCGGAGCTGAATAATTCAATAAAAAAACGATTCCTAAATATTAATGACAGGATGATTCCAAAATTTTTTCAGATTCCAATACAATTACCAATTCTGATTCTTTTAAAATTGAAAAACATTTAATTAGAGATTTGATGTTTTTTAAAAACGTTCAAACGATTGTAAAGCTCCCAAGTAATGTCCGCATATATTTTGCAAAATGTAAAATAGACACTTGGGAGGAGAAAAAAGGCGTATATTACAAGAGTAGATCTTTCTAAATATTTTTCTTGAACGTTTTCCTTTAATTGAGACAAGATTTGTTTTGTCTTTTAAAACAAACCTCATTTGTATTTGTTCGTCGTTAATGTGACTTGAAATTTTTTTAAACTATTAAAAAAAATCAACGATTTGTATGCAAAATAAGAAAACAGTGTAGGAACCAAATAGTTCACAAAGCCTGTCTCATGTCAAGAATGAGTTTCTACAAAATAATGTTATTTAGAAAACAAGGGATCTCTGTTAACTGTTCTCTACCTTCTCTCTATGAAGAGATGCTCAGTTTTTTTTTTTTTCATAAATATAAAGATTTGGTTGGTTATTAGATTAATTTGCGTTACTATAAAAAGAAAAACAAGATGATAATAGTAATAATAATAATAATATAATAATGATAATACCTTTAGCTAAATCACTTCACCAACATGAGATTCTACTTTTTTAAATGATTATGTGGCAGAAAAAAAAAAAATCAACTATTTTAGAATTTCCAGTAGGAAAGGAGTTTTGCACATAAATTTAACATAAAATGATAATCATTTCTGACCCATTCTAACTTTTTAATCCTGTGTAATCATTCAAAAAATGAAAATTAAACAAAATATTGGTAGAACATAACAGTTTTTCTCAATTGTTGACATTTATTTGATATATTTCTACCAGTGTTTGTTTGATTCTCAATTCCATAGGACAGGCTTTGTTAACTATTCTGTTCCAATACTGTTTTCTTACAAGGCAGCCATTTTTTCAAATTTTAACCTAGAGTGAACACTAAGTTTATTTTGAACTAAAAACATTCTCTAAAATAATTTTAAATGCCAATAAACTTATCCAGGTATTCAGGTAGGTAGAAGAGTCTTGTTACATATGTTTTTCATCTCATTTTTGTTCTGTTCTATTTACCTAAATCTCATTCTTTTTTTTTTTGGGGGGGGGGATACATTTAAATGTAGATATACTTTCGTTTCTTATTCAGAAAAAACTTCTAAATGTTTTCCCTTCGTCTTTTATCCAAGATTTTGATAAACTCCTTGAGATTTTCATCTTATTTTTCATTTGTGTCCAAACTGAAAAAATACTCTAAAACATTAATTATTTCAGAAACTGATGACAGACACCAACATTGTCGAGTTGGCATCAACAAAATTGAAAAACCTTGTCCAGAGCATTTTAAATCTTTTAATAATGAAGAGTGAGGAGGCATATAGAAGTTTAGCAAAAACGTTTACAAAGCGAATAGGCAAGTTAACTCTCCAATGTTTACTTTGTTTACAGTAATTAATCAAAACAAGAAATAAATTAGACTCTGAGAATCAATGTTCCATTTGAGAATAAGATTATTTTGTGGCTTTTGTGTCTTATGTTGTAAATGAACAACTTAATAAATTTCTGTTTCATTTATAAAAAAATGTCAAAAAGAAAAATATTTTAAAAATTGTTTTGGAATTAGAAATCAGGCTCCAATTTTTCCGATTCTGATACCGATTTCCATAAATTGTGCCAACACTAAATATACAGATTGTAATACAAGTCTTTTATGTTAATGAAAATTCTCCTGATATAATCTTCTTTGAAATTCTTCTTTTCAATTTAATTTTCATAAATAGATATATTTATTAAAAAAAAAAATCCTGCATTTGTTTGGTCTTTTAAACAATTAAATTTTGAATTTTAAATTCCAATAATCTTCATTGTTTTTATCATTTTATTGCAGAAAAATTTCATGGATAGAAAACATTTATTTAAACAACAAAACAAAAAACAATAGTGTAGTGCTATGCAAATAACAAACCATATATAACCAAATAATAAATGACAAGTCCATTCACACTTTTTAGGCGCTGGATATGACCTTAAACTATATCCGATGGTGAGGCCCCAGCTTGCAGGCTTTGGGGAGTGTGGAACTACCCTTTAATTGCCATTTCTCCCAAGTCCACTCTGACCCGGAGTGGTAGTACCTGTTAGGGTCCCAACTATGGGTTAAATAGAAACTGACTTGAAAAAAACAAAACAAATATATTTTATTAAAATATTGTTCTTCAAAATCACTGGATTTGGCATTAAATAACCTCAAAAGGGTTGATATGCCGTAAAACAAAAACAACCAACAACCACACTTTTGAATTTTTTTTTTCTTTAACTCTTTTTCATCCTAAACAAAGTATATTGCCACTTAAATGTAAGGGGTTACTAATTGAGATTATGTCAATTTTTCGAGTTCAATCCCACCTATTTTTTATTTTTTTAATTTCATTTTTGTACCAACTTACTGAATTCACTATCCTCTTTGACCTAATGGTTAGTGAGGAAAACTAATTATCAACCTCTCTCTCTATAAATGTAAAATAATATAATGTAAATAAAACACACACACATATATATATATATATATATATATATATATATATATATATATATGTACTATTACATAAAAGTTACTGTGTGTGTGTGTGTGTGTGTGTGTGTGTGTGTGTGTGTGTGTGTGTGTGTGAGTACCTGATAATTTAAAAATAATTATTTAATTATTTAGTTTTAGATTGTGTCATGTCTTTTCAAAAGACATGATTTCAACAGAGAGATGAATAATATGATCTTTTGCCACTGGACTGTCAGCAATCACAGATGACAGCCCAGTAAAAGATGAACTGATTGATCTTCAATCTTCTGCTATTCTTACAGAAGAATTTGAAAATTTTGGTGTTCATTTTCAGATAAAACTCACAGATTCGTTCCCACTCTTTACTCAGTGTGCCTTCCAAGTGCTTGTTCATTTTGTCACGTGAATCGGGGGTTCTCAAATTTAGTAGAAATATATGCAAAGGCCAAAAACCGTCTGAAAGCCAATGATGATATGAGAGTAACATTGTCAGAAACAGTTCCTCACATAAACAAACTGATTGGCTCAATGAATCAACACTGTTCTCACTAATAATACTTCTGGTGTTTCTGTTCATTATTTTTTGTAATACAAATTAATTTGTATTATTATTCATCGGACTACTGTTCTCATCTTGAGTGTGATTTTCACAACGTTTCGGTCGATGTAACCTCCGACCTTCTTCAGGTGTATCTTGATGAACTCTGGAATGTTTCTGTCAGACTCAGGAATTTGGACAGAATTTCTAGCGGAATCCTTTATTTACTTCACGGGGGTAGCGTGCTCTTGTTCCATCAGCCATGACTGGATAGAGGTCCTAAGTATTTCGCAAATGTATTTTTCGGTCGTCCGCACTGAGGATTGAACCTTACACATTCAGGAGAATATCACTTTTACAATTGATTTTTCCCAGTACTCTAACCACTGCGCCATGGGTCCTTGCAGACCAAATAACCAATCCTCATCTCAAAAATTCAGAAACGTCAATACAAATTAACTTCATGATTTTCGATTTAGAAAAGATATGATTTTTTTTTATTTTTGCGATACAAATATATAAAACTATTTTTCATACAAAACGTAAAGTCCTAAGCAATAAAAAAAGTTCTGTTTTTGATCATTTCTTTCTGTCACTTTATGTATTTTTTTGTATGGGAGTAGGGGGTAAATAGAGAAATACACCAAATCAATGGTTGAGAATGACTCAGAGTTTGCTCAGTATTAAACTTCTTGTATCTCTTTATAGCATGTGGCCATATAACAGTTTCTCACTTTTTATGCAGTTTCTTTCAGTTTCCATTTTTGTTATGCCCATGTCCATGTCACCGTGTTTAACATTGGTGATTGGGAGGTGACAGTGGCATAGACTGACGACTTGGGTGTTCCAAGTTCGAATCCAGAACATTCCACAAAAATCACTTACTTAGGATATTGGCAGCCTAAACGTGGTCTCTCCTATAATACCCCAATATCTTTCTAGAAAGAATTCTGAATAGAAAAATATTGACAAAACCAATGCCAACGATAGAATATTTGGATTCATACAATATGACGAGATTGGCGATTGCCGAGGGGGCGAACACGAGTTCAGAAGCATTAAAATTAACAATGTAAAAGAAACACAAGATGTATTAGTTGCATGTGCAATACCACTATGGGAAACAACCCTCTAAATTTACGTCTTTAGTTAGTCAACCTGCCTTCGAATAACCCGAACTAGAAACTTTCTTCAGTTGTTGTAAACTTAAGACTAACTGTAAATATTCATAAACTGTAAACTGTCACAAAATGTACTCCCACCCTAAAACTTTCTGTAAACTTACTTTACCACTATTCTGCTTTTATCTGCAATAATCCTATTTCAGACAATCTTTGTGTGCCTTGATGAAGCACTTCCTATACATTTGTTCTATTGATAAACTTCCTTCCTTTTTTTTTTTGCTATATTTTTCTCTCTTTTTTTTTTTTGGTTAAACTTCCTAACACTTTTTTTTTGGGGGGGGGATAGTATCACAGCATTATTGTTGTATTCTACAAGATCATTCAAGTGGTTGAGTGTTGTCCACTGGAGCCAGGGTGATTCTGAACCAGGTGGGAGGGCCTAAAAAAGGGAGATTCCCATGTCAGTAGAAGGAGGAAGAGGACATCTGGTCATAGTAATATGAGATCATCCTATTGCTGTTCTCAGAAGTTGAGTTTATTTTTTCATTGCAGCCTGGGTGTTTTGGAACTGGAAAGGAGAGCCTCAGAAAGTGATATTTCTATGTTAGTAGAAGAGTGTGTGTGTGTGTGTGTGTGTGTGTGCGTGTGCGTGCGCGCGCGTGAGAGGGGGGGTATTTTCCAGTCTACAGCTGTAGAAACCAGACTACAGTCGTAGTCTGCCCCCCCCCCCCCCCCCCCGAGATGTCGGCAGGAGTTCCACATAGTTGAATAAGCTTCTTGACTGTTCTCAGGCAGTTGATCGTTTTTCACTGGAGCCAAGGTGCTTCCTAACTGGGAAGGTGAGCCTCAGAAGGAAAGATTCTCATGTCAGAAAAAGATGGGAGCATTCTATAGACGGCTAATTCACAGCTCTAGTATGGCCTATTCCTAAGATTTTAGGGAGTTCAATCTGACTGAGGAAGTTTTTCTTGATTTCAGTTGAACCGTTTATCACCGATAGTATTGAACTGATAAATGGCTATTCATTTCTGAAAAATTAGTTATTTTATCAATTTGTTTTATTATTATTATTATTATTAATTTTACTTCAAAAATAACAAATGTTTCTTCCTTGACCTTTTAGTTAGAGGCACTTCATCTGTTCTATTCTTGGTCAATGAAACTGAAGTCCTTCTAGACTGAGGCAATTTTTATTTGTGTTCCAATTCAAAGTTAGGGAGCTGGGATTTCTTCTCACATTAAAATCCAAACTTAAAAACTAATTCTTTTATGAAGACAAATAAATAGGAAAAATCATTTCTTTTTAAACACCTATCCTGTTAAGATAAACATTGGATTTTGAATCTAAAGCAGGAGTTATCTCCCTTAGTCGAACAATCACATGTGATAGTAGAGATGGAAAATTCTGGAAAAAGAAAAAAAGAAAAAAAGGGCGATAAAACTAATAAGAAATCGAAACAAAATGAAATTTATAGAAAACTAGCAGATGTATTCAGTATTACGTTAGCCATGGACTAGGTAGAAGTCCTAAGTAATTCACAATTGTATTCTTAGTATTGCTAGCACTGAAGATTGAACCTTCAACCTCTAAAAGAGTGTCACTTAGTAATTTATCAATTATGCCGCAGGTCCTATTTTGCTAGTTTTGTGCAGTTCTTGGAGGTCCATCCTCTAAGGCTTTGTGTTTTCTCTTTGAGAAGGAGTTTGGTTATTGGTAATTACTTGAGGCGCTCCTACTGAAGAATGCAGACGGGGCTGCTCAGGCATTTTTTGCAGATCAGAATGCTCCTTATCATGGACACTAGCTCTTCAATTCAATTTTTCGGCTCTTGTGTCATATCTTCCTGCCATGGGAGAGAGATAAATAATGTCACAGGTTTTTACCTACTAAGTAAAATTCAGTTCTAAGTGACACTCTTCCAGAGGTTGAAGGTTCAATCCTTAGTGTAAGCAATACTAAGAATACTATTGCAAATTAATTAAGACTTCTAGATGGTCATGCCTAATGGAATGAGAGCATGATACCCCGTGGGCTAAATAAAAAGTTATCTTGAAAATTTCATATAGATTCACAAATTCTGCAGAAAGATTTCAGAGTTTAAAGAAAGTTAGAGAATACATTAGCTGAAACGTTGTGAAAATAACATTCAAGATGAGAATAGTTTTCCAGAAGAATCCAAATAGTACGAAACATATAGCTACACATTCAGAACATGTTTCAACCGTAGCTTTAATGATTTAATAAACTCGACATTCTCAGGTTGATAAGTCTTGTACATTCATATATATAATCAGCCACTCTGCCGAGTCATAGATGACGAAACATGTGCCAGTGGATAATTATATTTTAAAAACAATATATATGCCGCTTCCCATTTGGTAAAAAAAGGAAAATTTTTCCCAACTCCCATTAGGGTAAAAATGCACTTTCGTAAAAATAATTGAATTCATTCAAAACGTATCGCAGAAACAAAAACAAATACGTAACACACACACACACACACATATATATATATATATATATATATATATATATATATATATATGCTCGCATACCTAATGCTTGATTGGTTGGAAAAAGCATTTAGGAGATTTTTATGCATGGCTCTATGGACAAATTTATCTTTGGTTGACCTTTGATGACTAAATATTTTCGTTTACTAGCCAAATAGAAAAATTACTAGCCAAACCTACATGATTTTTGGAATATGAAATTTTCGTTGTGATGAATATGTACATCATAAAGATTTTTCCGTAGATTATTTTTGAATAAGTGTAATTCTAAATATAAACTAAATTTTAGGTTAAGACTTGAAGGTATAAACATTCAAATTTCATTCACGTTTGGAAAAAAAAAAAAGAGAAAATTATATATTCTTCAATTAAACCTTTTGTTTAAATAATTTGATTTTGCTCATTTTATTAAAAAGAAAAAAACATTTTTTTTAATATTTTACATTCAGTAATGAACTTTGAAAGATTGTTGGTGAAAAAAAAAAAAATAATAAAACACAACTGCCAAAAGATGACCATTTTATTATTTCTAGTTGCCACTTTGAAAAATCACTTGGATTATTTCAGACTACTGTTCTCTTCTTGAATTTTATTTTCACAATATTTCGGTTGATGTAACCTTCGACCTCTTCAGGTGTATCTTGTGACAAGAACCCGGGATGTAGTAGATACAGTACTTGGTAAAATTAAGTTGTAAATTTAGATTCTTCTGGAAGTTGAAAGTGCAGATGATACTAAGAATACAATTGGACTTCTACCAAGTCATGGCTGACGGAACAAAAAAATGCTACTCCTCTGGATTGAAGAAGGGATCATGCGACCAAAATTCAAGAATGTACATTTTAAAAATCGGTTAAGCCTAGGATGTTACTCTTAATGCACCATGACAGCCTGTTCAGTGGAAATGAGATTCTAAGCCAAGAATATTTGTTCACAGTTATATGTATAACCAAGGAAAGTATTTCACTGGTCCTTGTCACAAAATTAAACTGTTCAGTTACAAAGAAAATGGTAGATAGCTCAGGTCAACTGCCCCCAAAGTTAGCTTGAAATTGACGATAAAAAGAGAGATCCCTGACAGATTTTATGTGTGTATTATAATGTATTGTTTTTGGTTTTTGTCCAGAAGCGTCCTGTATTAAAAAGAAAAGATAAAGAAAAAAAAATTCTATAATGTACGTACCTGTGACAAAACGAAAATATTGTATTCCAAAAATCACATCAAGTGATCAAGTAGTTTTATTTTAAAAAAAAATCATTTTTAAGCAATTAACAGGAAGCTATCACAACATAAATCTAGTATGAACAATTATTGAGTTATCCTTCCTTTGTTTTTTGAGATATTTTTCAAAATTAATGGGGGAGCAAGACAGTCATTTCACAAATGCTCATGAAATTTCATATTTTTTATGTGGAGGGAAATTTTGGACAAAAACTTTGTTTTTTTTTTAATGAAAAATTTGACTTTTCTACGAGTAAGATTTTTACTGTGTCCTTTTAAATGTTAAATACGTCTGCTGCATCACTATCAGCATCTCTGCAACTTCAAGAATTTTTTTTACAGGGGGAGTCACCACTTATCAAGGTTCAAAGGTCAGTCCCAGATAAGGGTTAATGCATGTACGGTGATGGAAATTGGGTAAGAATTGTCTATTTAACGGAGGGTTCAACAAGAATTTGTTTGCATGGAACTTGAAGACGACCATGTTGTAGCCAGCTAGAAAACAGGCTAGCAGAACAGAGTTCCACAGTCAGGCAGTCCTAGGAAAGAAGCTTTGTTTATGGAACTTACATTTAGATTTAGGCACAGATAAAGATAATTAAGAATCTTGTGCAATGAATGATTCCTTGTTTTTGCAGTGAAAATTACTCTTGCAGAGCACACTACACAGCCATAAAGAAAGAAAAAAATTTTAAGACTAAAAAGAAACAGAATAAAAATATCCAATTCAATGGAATCAATTATTCAAAAAAGAGACACAACTGGGCTAGATATCAGTGAATCATTGACTGCGATCAAATTTATATTCCAAAACTTAGATGAAGGAATTTTCAACCTCCATACAAAAGAAAAGTTTTTTTTCTCCTTCTCTTCCACTGTCTACATAATCCCAGCTCCTTGACCTTCCTTCCTCGTTGCCGGAAATAGTCAATTCCTAACATGAAGTTCATTATTTCCTCCTCACCACAGAACAATATGACACAAGATCGGAAGGTAGGGAGAGTCAAGCCATCTTTCCAAAAAGAGCAGTCTGGCCTTTTAAAAATTGCCCCTCAGCCAGGAATCAATAAACTTAAAGTAAAATAAAATAAAGCTTCACATGCCTCTCTGCAGTGAATTAATCCACAATATACATTGCACCACCCAAAAGACAAGAAGCAGGACCTGATTAGATGGACCTTCTAGGACTACCCAGAATGAATGCCTTAGCTCACTAGATAAAAGGTTTCCAAAATGACCCAATTTCTTCCAGACTGATTTTTGAGATCAGGACCTTGATTGGCAAGCAACCATGTGCAACCAGCCACCAACAGAATGGTGCAGATAACATGAAAGATAACATGCTATTATAATATCTTAGGGAATCGTAGAGTCTGCCTTATGCCACATATCTGCCTAGAGTCAAAGAAAATGAATACCAATTTAACCATGAGTATCAAGGGTAAGCAAACCATTGTAGAAGAAATTAATTAAAGCCAGACAAGATTGCAAGTCCAGATACAGATTGCGTATGTGCGCCCCTTTTCTTCCCAAGATTCTTATGGATGGTACTGCTCTTGATGAGAAATCGACTCTAAAACCTCTTGGTCTTTCTTTCTCATCAAATCTTGGAGTCCATATATTAACTCCATTACTCTTTCTGCTTCTTCATAAAATCAGTTCTCTCTATTGCTCTAAGCACTTTTGCACAATTCAGGCTTCTGTCTCTACAAATCTTGTATCAAACCACATACAGAGTACTGTTATCATATTTGAATTGGTGAATCTGTGTCCCATTTGAAGGTTCTTAAGACAAATTGCAGAAACGCATCTGTAATTTGATTGGTCCCATTCTTTCTTCTTCACTGTAACCTCTCTCTCTCTCAAAAATGTGATGTTGCTAGTCTCAGTCTTTTTTTATAAACACTACTAACAGAGAAATCCAACGTTGCCTGGGGGTGAATGAGAATCAACAAATGTTTCACCCTCCTGTATTTTATTGTCATTGAAATCCGTGAAATCACCCATTTTTCAATCAATTGATTAATTACCAGTTCTAGTTAGAGACTCACAGGAAGGAAGCTTCACATTCCTCCCTGCAGTGGTTTAATCCACAATATATTGTAGTCCACATTGCACTGTAGAGAACCTACTGTTGATTTTATAAAATTATTTTTACATAATGGCTTGAGTTAAAGTTTAAAATGCAAAAGTCAACTATCATGGTTCAATTGTTCTCTAAATAGAAACATTTATTTCGAAGGCAGTCTTATCATATCAAAGAACCTACTGCTGATTTTATATGCCAGGCCTTTCTGCTTGTGTGGTAATAAAACTTGTATCAAATGCACTTGTGATGTTAGGCTGTATAAGGTGTTAACTTTAGTCAAAATCACCTGTTCCTTCTTTCACTGAATTTTTTTCGATTATCGAATATAGATACTTATTGAAGATATTCTGATATAAAACCTATCTAAGAACACTACCAGCCACATAAAGTACATTTGTGTAAAATTTCAAAACATCGGCCAAACTATGAGTTTGAAGGGAACTCACACACACAAAGTTCCTTTTATATAATGGCAGAGATAGAGATTATTACATGTGTTTTTCAGAATTGTCTGATTTATTCCATGCTTCCTTTGTTCCAGCTCCCTCGTCTAGCTGTCTCGAATCATTCACGGTTTTAATATCTCATTGTACTACAGCTTCTTATTCCAGTAGCTGAAGGATAAAAATTGCAAAGCAAAAAGTTACGAGCAGTGGTGACTCATTGCTATGATTATTGGGGAAACTGCTTCATAAAACTATGTTTTTTTTTTAATAGATACATTTTTAACTTTGCCATTTGACTTATTATCATGGTTGACAAGAAAGTTCTTGTGGTTTTTAACTTTTAAATTCAGATGAACGTATCTCAGTTCAAACAAAAATTTATTGATTGAAATAAGCACCATCAGAATTAACACACTTTTGCCAACGCAAAACAAGTGCATTTATGCCAGTAAAAATCTTGTGTTCTGGTGGCGTGAAGTTGCTGAAGGCGCTTTTGATATTGCTTGGGTTTTTAAGCATTTTTCACACAGAAAACTGTCGAGATGCTTGAAAAAGTGGTAGTCAGTATATAAGAGGCCTGAAGAGTATGTCGGATGAGGCAGAGTACATCATTTAAAATCAAAATTATAAATTCCACCCGAACATTCTCATCAACCTAAGAGAACACGGAAGCTGATAACTTTTTTTTTTGGTTAATTTTGCAAACTTTACAGAATAAAAATTTCTACATAAAAAATGTAGAAATTTAAACGAAAAAAAAAAATGTTAAAATACTTTTTTTATATATGTTTATAGGAAAATATGCTTATTTGACTATAGTTCAACCTTTATTTATAGAAATCCTTAAATTTATGAAGCTCAGTATAACTACAGAGCATATACAAATAAATGGCATAAGGTCTGTATTTCAAATTTTAAGATGTTGTCCATCTTACCGTTTATTTGTTAAGCATGTTAGAATTGAACATTTTAACATGTTTAAAGAAATGAATGGCAAGATGGAAAACATCTTGAAATTTAGAATATAAGGATTTTGTTATTTATTTATAATTTTATTTATATTTTTAGAAATAATTTTTTTATTTTATATATATAAAAAAAAATTGCTATTTATTTTGTTTCTGCGAGAAGGCAAATAAGACACAAGGTCTGTTTTTTTTATATAATGAGAACAATTTAAGTAGGTGGAGGTCATATTGAATATTAATTTACAGGCATAATAAAATCGGACTTTATTGTAGCTTTCCTAAAAGGAGTAGCCTCAGTCTAGAAGGATTTATCCCTTCTTAGTTATATTATTTAAAGTTTTGCTCATTATCTATTTCCGTCTGCTAACAAATTCAATGCAAAGTTTAAAATATGCGTAATTAGAACAGTTTTATTTACAAGCACGTTTTGTCATAAGCACATTTCTAATTAAAAGAAAAATTTTTGTACATACAATTGTTATTTAAAAAAATAACCTTTTATCAAATTAGTAAAACTTTTAACATTGGCCTCGAGGGGAGGGCAAGTATATGCCATTTAAAAAAGAAATTATTTAATAGAAATTATTTTATTAAATAGAAATTATCATCAAAAGATTTGTAAATAAAATTTATTTTTAAAAATGCCTTTTTGTTTGTTCACATAAAAAGTCCGTAAACCTTTTCATTCTGTAATTTTAAAAAAATTAAGACGTTTTACGTTTCCGTCTGCTAACAAATTAAATATCAAAGGTATTCTACTAATTATATATTGAAAATGCTTATATCTTTGGTTCTATGGGACGAAACTACATAAACATTTGCAGGCTTTTTGAAGATTATAATACTATTCTATGGTTAAAATTTTATGACAATTGTTAAAAAAGAACCTATATTTTTAAACCAATAAAATATGCCCAAATTTGCCTATATTTGTATATATAGCATTCTGCAGGCCAGCTTCAGTTTATATAGAATATATAAATAATATATTTACATAAATTTGGGGATGTCTACCGACATGAAACTTATTTTAAAATGTACACATAAAAAGAGAATAAAATAATTAAAAGACGGACATATTATTTTATATTTTATCGATAATATTGAACATAAATAAGTTGGGGGAGGGATGCTGCAGTTCAACAGTTCTATACACGAGCAGCCAATGGTTTACGAAAGTAAACTCAAAATCCATTTTCTACGTTCATCAAATTATCAATTCATCTATGAAATCATAAACAGACTTTCTATTACTGGCTATTATAATTACAGTAAAGAACAGAAACTCTTCCTATGTGACCATTAAAATTGCTTCACAGTCTTAACCGCTTAATGGAAAAACCAATAAAGCACTTAATTTGTGTAATTGAATCAGAGTTCACAATCTAACGCATGATAATTTCATTAAAAAAATATATTTCTGTGTCTTGCTGCCACAACAAAGTTCACCATATTTGATTTAACATCTGTTTATGGCCAGGTTTTTATTTATCACAATTTTATATTTTATCATTAGTACTAGCAATGGAAAATTAAGTTTTAAACAATAAATAAATAAATAAATAAATAAATAAAACAAAACAAAAGAATCATTTTTGAAATAAAGAATTAGGCTCGAATTTTTCCGACATCGACTCTGATACCCCCCAAAAGTTCCAATTTTTCAGAATCCCACTTCGGTTAATCATCCCAACACTAGTATCTACTACTTGTGCTTTCATCACTCTTTTTATAAACAATCATTATCCAGCAGCATATTTATTTTGTCGTTCTTTTTACATGCGGGTATGTATTGGACAGCTTTTAGAAATTGATTTCCAAACTAACCTATCTCTACCCAGGTCTTTATTTATCCTTCTTTCTCTGAAGTCTATGTTTTCCTTGACATACCTCTGCCAACTGACCCAGCTACCTCAACTGTTTTACATCCACTAACCCAAAAACTCTCATCCATTTTTTCAATGTGACCATTCCATCAAAGTCTCCTGTTCTGTACTCATCTCTTTATACTGTTCAGAATTAATATTTTCTTTGAGATCATCAGCAACGCACCCATTGTATTAATCTCATAATTTCTCTCCATATAACTCTCAACTCTCACTGGCCAGGATTCACTTCCATACATAATCACACTTCATAATTGATAAACTACTTCTTCAGTCGACAGCGATAAGCTCTGCTAGTTAGAAGTTTCTTGAATTTATTCCATCCAATTCTCACAATCACACCTGAACACAAATGCCAAATAATCCAGGAAGAAAACAATATAATATAAAAACAAAAAAAAGTACTTGTGATATAAAAAAAAACAAAAAACTTAGCATTAATTAAAAAAAATAATGGTAAATAACGATTAATAAATTGTCTGTTTCGAAAACAAACATGCAAATTAGTTAAGCTTACGACTGATATTGCATATACATATGCAGCATATAAAATGATGCTGTGTCGATTATGTGAAATAGAATTAACTTGAATTAGTTTTGACTCTTGATGAAAATGGTTGTACCTGTTTCTCAAATCCTGCAATTACCATCATATTCGATTATTTTCAGATTTTTCATACAAACAAGGTATATTGTCACTCAGAACATAAGGGGACAATATTTGGGACCATGTCTGCACAAGACTATGTAAGGCGATGAGCAAGATGTCGGTTTTCATTACATTTAAACTTCTGTACAGCCAGGGAAACAGGAAACAGGGAGGAAATGCCAAAGTTTAACAGGTTGAGGGAAGAAGCTATTATAGTGGATAACTTTTTGGCATCTAGAAACCCTAACAGTGAAGTGGTGGAATTTTGCTGCTTGGGTTAGTCAGGAGTATGTACATCGAGGGGGCACCTTATGAGTTCATCAGAGCACATTCAATTAAAATATTTGTAAAACAGGCACAGGGATGCAACGTTGCAGCGACTGGACAGAGGTTGAAGCCTGGCCAACAATGTCGGACCAATAAGATATACACTCTTTTTTGCACCCTACCTAAAGAGAGACTAGTGGTAGATGTTCCATCCCAGATGTGGCAACAATTCTCCATATAGGGGCGAATTGTGATTTTGTAAAGATAGAAGATAAACTCTGGTGTGAGTAATTTTCTAGCACGTTTTAAATAATGGCATGTCTTGGACAGCATGAAAACAAAGCACTATATCAAGATTAGACAACTTGAAAATTTTTTTATAACAGTGTTATCAATTTTGCATTATGAGGTTCTACAATATTATCATGGGGTCTGTGTTCAGACCAGATATCCATAAAACTGGCATTCTACACCTTTCCGCCATCATTGACCTATCGGCTTCATCTATTTCTCCATTGAACCCCTACTCCCATACAAAACAAAAAATACAGTCATCATAAAGTAACAGAAAAACGAGAAGGTCAAAAAGAATGTTTTTATTGTTTTGGACTTTAGGTTTTGTATGAAAAATAGTATCAAACATTTGTATCGCAAAAATAATGAAAATTAAACGTTTTCTAAATAGAAAATTATGAAGTTAAATTGTATTACAAAAAATAATGAACAGAAACACCAGAAGTATTATCAGTGAGAACAGTGTTGATTCATTGAGCCAATCAGTTTGTTTATGTGAGGAACTGTTTCTGGCAATGCTACTCTCATATCAAGCTTGAGAACCCCCGATCCACATACGTAGTGACAAAATGAACAAGCACTTGGAAGGCACACTGAGTAAGGAGTGCGAATGAATCTGAGTTTTATCCTAAAATGAAGACCAAAATTTTCAAATTCTTCTCTAAAAATAGCAGAAGATTGAAGATCAATCAGTTCATCTTTTACTGGGCTGTCATCTATGATTTCTGACAGTTCAGTAGCAAAGGGGCCCGGGCGACAAGATCAAAGTGTAGTATCTATTCTGACAGATACTGCAAGCAAAGACCAGATGTGGGGGCAACCCCACATACCTGACCTTTAGCCAGCTCCCATTTCCCACCTCTCAGGAGCTGGTCCCCTTTTTCCCTTCCCCCTCCCTTTACTCCTCACATTAAAAATTGGCCTTGTGCCTAATTTGCTCGGTGGGGGAGCAAATAAATACTCTCTGTTGGGATCATGTCTATTGAAAAGACATGACACAAATAATTATTTTTAAATTATCAAGTACTTTAATTATTTACCCCTGATTATATAATTTCTTACCTGCTGGTTGAGAACCTCTGCCATAAAAGAAACAATGTTTCACTTTACATTATTTTATTTGAAATATTTGAAAATGATAAAATTAATAAACTACTAGAGTTACCCATTAAAAATGTTATAACCAGTTGTCTTAAAATGAATATTTTATTCCAAATTGATAATTGAATTTAGTTTAATTTATGCTCAATTTTAATTTCTATTAATCCCTAACTGTACATTGAACGGATACCATAATACTTAGTTTGCTTCACCTTATCATAATAGAGGTTCATACAAAATTTCAGCCAGATCAGCTCAGTAGTTTCTGCGAAAAAGTGGAGTTGACAGACAGACAACGAGACATATAATATGGATATAAATGGTAATATGGGGTTTAGAGCTGGGAGCAGAGGTTCAGAGAGGTCCTTGTTCCCAGGAAACTCTGGGTGTGTCTACTTGTCTATAATAAAGGGTTGGGTTATTATGTTTAACGACAGATTAACCTTTCATGATGATGATGATATTAACCTTTACAATCATTTAATGCTGGCAACAATTTTTCTAAACAAATTGTTGAAAGCCATACTACAGGGGGTTTAGGAATATTTTGATGATTTTTTGATATTCTTTCATTTCCAAATCATTTGAAGTATTTAATAAAAGTAAACTGCAACGGATATTTGTTTCTGTGGATTATTGTTGAGTTAAGAACTGCTGCGTCCTATGACACATGAGGCAGTCAAGGTATATCACCGTTTTCGATCTGAAGTCAGATCCACAGCAACCCACCAGTTTCTTCTCGTTGCAATCAAATCTATCTCGACTGTCTACTTCCAATTCCTTTTTTGGTCTCTCCCTTCTTTTTCCATCAAAGATTCATTGGAACATTTAGCTGACAATTCTTTCTGGGGCTAATCTTAGTATATGTTTAAACTCGCCTAGACATCATTTGCAGATTACTAATGATACTACCTGTTGGTTAGTGTGATTTCTGACTTCTTGGTTAGTAGTTTGATTGCTCTATTTGATCCGTAGAATCCTTTTGAAACATTTGGAATCAAATGCATCTGGTTTTCTTTTCTTGCCAGATTTTGAGACCATAAACGACTGGAAACCACCGGAATATTGCAATTTAAGTTTAATGATTTGCAGCAGATTAAAAACTCTGGAAATTTTCAGTTCCTTCAATACATTAAGGGCAATAACATAGAAGCTGGAGAATTGGTGTGGAGATGTGGAAGCAATGGCTAGCTGGAAGGATCATCACAAGCATTCAGACTGTGTATGTATAATAAAACTTATTGAGAAGCTGAAAAAAAGTGTGGAAGTATTCAAGTGAAGCAATATCGAACTTGGAAAGAGTGATGTGTGTTGAAATGCTAACGATGTGTGTGGGAATGTTAACGATGCGTGTTGGAATGTTAACGATGCGTGTTGGAATGCTAACGATGCGTGTTGGAATGCTAACGATGCGTGTTGGAATGCTAACGATGCGTGTTGGAATGCTAACGATGCGTGTTGGAATGTTAGCGATGCGTGTTGGAATGCTAACGATGCGTGTTGGAATGCTAACGATGCGTGTTGGAATGCTAACGATGCGTGCTGGAATGTTAACGATGCGTGTTGGAATGCTAACGATGTGTGTTGGAATGTTAACGATGTGTGTTGGAATGTTAACGATGCGTGTTGGAATGCTAACGATGCGTGTTGGAATGCTAACGATGCGTGTTGGAATGCTAACGATGCGTGTTGGAATGTTAACGATGCGTGTTGGAATGTTAACGATGCGTGTTGGAATGCTAACGATGTGTGTTGGAATGCTAACGATGTGTGTTGGAATGTTAACGATGCAGAAAATAAGCTTCACCACTGTTCCACCGACCTACTTCCTGGCCAATTACAATTATAGCGTTCCAGTCCAATGTTGTTGATCTGACCCCTTAAATAATCCAAATTCTATCAAATCTACACCATTAACGATTATTACACTGCCACCTTCCATTCATTAACCCTTATCCTTCAGTGGCCTTCGGGCCCTAACTGATAAGTGGTGACTCCCATAAAAAAAAAAAATCTTTTTTTTTTTCATAAGTAGAACTATTCACTCGTTCTGTGCTCTGCCATCTTTTATGTCTAATCTATTGATATTATACAAGAGGGAAATTCCAACCGCCTTCGTTCAAATAAGGATACACACTGGAGTCTAATTGAAAATTAAGAAATGACTCTGAAAAGATCATTGCAAGCGTTCTGATATATAATAAAATGTGTATATATAATGAAATGTGTATATATAATGAAATGTCTATACATAATGAAATGTGTATACATAACGAAATGTGTATACATAACGAAATGTGTATATATAACGAAATGTGTATATATAACGAAATGTGTATATATAACGAAATGTGTATATATAATGAAATGTGTATATATAATGAAATGTGTATATATAACGAAATGTGTATATATAATGAAATGTCTATATATAATGAAATGTCTATATATAACGAAACTGTATTATACCCTATGTTGCCAGGTGGAAAAATATTAGCGGCAGAGAGTTTAGTCACCTACTATTTAAAATACACTGAATAGCCTAACTTAGGATTTTCATGAAAGTGGATCACATGTTGGATTTATGGAAGCATAAGATGCATCAAATACGTTTATTTTGTTATTGAAAATGTAACACTTTAAAAAAGGGACAACTCCATTCAGACTGTGAAGCATGGGTGAAGAGAGCGACCGGAGGACTCAGCTCCTTGTCCAGAGAAAACCCAGAAATGACTGATATTCTCTTTTCTTTCTAATGAAGTATATTAATCTTTTCATTAGGTTTTTAAAGATTTACTTCAACTGCTTATAATCAGATTTTGCTGATCACACTGTGATAATTGTAGAAATCACCCTAAATTCTCAACCCAAAATTGAAGACCCACTGTTCAAAACAACGAGGTATTATAAAAACGCTGACTGGGAAGTCATCAGGGATCTCATCAGAGATGCCCCATGGGGAAATATCTTTTCTCTTCCAGCTGAACAGTGCGCAAATGAGACGACTGAATGGTTCAAAACTGCAATTGAAGCACATGTTCCCATGCGGAAAATTTATAGCAAGCCTCACTCTTCCCAATCATTTACTTCTACTTGTGCAGCTGCCATTGCTCAAAGGCAGCATGCATTCCACAGATTCAACCGACATAAGTCCAGTTCAAATAGACAGAAGTATATAGAAGCTAAAAGTAATTGTAAGAGAGAAATAGCGACAGCTAAGACAGAATACACTGAAACCATCAGAAAACACATTGAAGCACAGAAATCAGGAACCCATGATTTTTGGAATATCTACAATAGTGTAGTAAATAATGGGCAGTCAACGCTTTCCCCACTATCAAACAATCATGAGGTTGCTTGCACGGTAACTGAGAAGGCTAATCTGCTTGTCAGTCAGTTTGCCTCAAATTCCACATTGGACCCGGCACACCATTCCCTCCCTGACTTTCCTTTGCAGACAGATGCCACACTAGATGATTTGAAAATCACTCCTTCTCAGGTACATGATATCATAAAAAAACCTAGACACCTTAAAAGCATGTTGACTCGATCTCATCCCGGCTGTTAAAAAAATGCTCCCCTGAGGTTGCTCCAGTTCTCTCTAAACTTTTCAACAAATGTCTTAACAAACCTTGCTTTCCTAACTGCTGAAAAACCGCTTTTGTGGTACCAGTTTACAAGAATTTTGTCAGAAGAACTGACCCATTAAATTATCGCCCCATTAGCCTTCTCCCACTTTTTGCCAAAATATTTGAGTCCTTAATTAATCAAGCTCTAGTCCATCACCTTACACTGCTAAACTCTTGACCGACAAACAATATGGATTTAGGCAAGCCGTTCCACAGCAGATATCCTAACTGTAATATATCGTTCACTGGAATCTCTGAACGTATATACCATTCACTGGACAAAACAGAGGAGGGTATATCTAAGGCTTTTGACAGGGTATGGCACAATGGTCTTCTAAGGAAAATTAGATCATATGGTATCACTGGAAGACTACATAATGTAATTAAAGCCATAAGAGAAAAATCCAGGTTGCCCTCGACAGTCGTACATCTA
>NC_136491.1:149777936-149952936 GCF_053919585.1 Euprymna scolopes
TGTTAGAACTCTCTTAAAAATTCCTGTGAAATTTGCTAAAATGTTATTTGCTTGATAAACTTATAAAATGAGTTCTGAAAATTGTCAAAACGTTGCTCTTTACAAAGACTAGACTTTATCTTGAATGTATAGCTTTGCAAATTACTTTGGACTTCTACCCAGTCATGGCTGACGGAATGAGAGCATACTACTCTCGTGGATTAAATCAAACTCAAAAAATTAATTTTATAATAAATAGCAATACTACACACTTAGTGTCAGGACGGTTAATTAGAATCAGGAATCGGAAAAATCAAAACTGTTTTGGGTATTGAAATCGGAAAAAGTTAGCCTGTTTTCCAATGGCAAAAATGATTCGTTTAATTATCTTTTTTATTTGATATTGTTTAAAAACAAAATCTTCCACTGCTGGTAGTAATAATAAAAAAAAGTAAATATTGATTCATTTAAACTTCCAGTAAAACAAAAATCCATAAATAACCTCCTCCCACAAGTATGTTTTTACGTTTGAGAAAATATATGCACATTTAAAATGCGTTTTTACAGTAATCAGGACAAAATAACCATTTCATAGTTAAATATTTAGATTTATAAATAATCGGAATCAGAAATTGTACCAGGATTTGCAAAAATATTGGAATCGCCCCATCACTAACAGACAACATTAGGTTTAAAGTTCTTCAAATTCACACTTTAATTGTTCACACCTAGAATGTAGACTAACAATCCGTTTTAAATCTTCTAAAGCATGAAACATGCAACCCGCAGGTCACATGCTTATTTGTGGGTCACACAGACGATTTTAAGCAACTTTTAAAAAGTTGAGGAGATAAAAAAAATATCAAAGTATAAGACGTGTGTGAAAAGTAGTTTTTCTTATCTAATCACGCTTTAGATTCTTAATAATGCAATTTCAAAATCAATCACTTGTCATCTGTGATAAAACTCAGAACTGCACAGAAATTTCAGCTTGACACACCAACGAAAAGGTGTCAAACCTTGAGGCAAAACATAAATATTTGAATGGTTGATAATAAATGTCCATTTTGAACTATTTTTTTTTATTTTTTTTATTACATTTTCACCCCAAACAAGGCAAATTGCCACTTTGGTGAAGGGGGCTACTATCAGGGGCAACAACTAATGGGGTACTATGTAGGGATTTGGGCAGCAAGATGTTGGTTCACGTTACACTTGAACTTCTGCACGTCAGTACTGTTGGGGAAGCAGAGACCTGGAATGGAATTCCAAAGTCTAGCGGTTCTGGGGAAGAAACTACTGGAGTAGAAAGATCTTTTACATCTAGGGATCTCTACAGTGTGGAGGTGGGATTTAGCAGCCTGTCGGGTTTGTCGAGGGTGCTCACGTTGTGGGGGCACAAGTGATTGCAGTTCGTCAGAGCATTCACCACTAAAATACTTGTAGAAAAGGCAGAGGGATGCAACATTTCATCGATGGGACAGAGGCTGAAGCTTAGATGCCAGTTCAGGGCCTATCAGGTTTGCGACTCTCTTTTGAATCTTTTCAAGGAGCGAGAGACTAGTAGCAGATGCACCAGCCCAAATGTGACAGCAATACTCCATACATGGGCGAATGGTGGCCTTATAGAGGTACAGGATGCTTTCGGGTGTTAGTAGTTGTCTAGCACGGTAGAGAGAGCCCACCTTCCTTGCAGTGGCCCTGGCAATGCCTTCAATGTAATTGTTCCAACTCATGTTTCCTGTGGATGTTAGGCCAAGGAGTTTGAAAGATGTACTCTCAGATAAAGAGTCGTTAGCCATTGCTATAGGTGGTAGAGAGGGTTTCTTGTAATTATTGAATGAAACTAGTTTAGTCTTGGCGGCATTGAACGTGACCAACCATTTTTGTCCCCATTCCACTACAGATTGGAGGTCTTCCTCTAGTGTTTCTGCCATTTCTTTAGAAATGTGTTCATTCGTCTTCCTGTCGTGCCTGCCATAGAGTGTAGCGTCATCAGCATATATACCCATCTCAGAGGCAGTTTTGCCAGGGAGGTCATTAATAAATATTAGGAACAATAGAGGTCCAAGGATAGACCACTGAGGCACTCCCGCATTTATATCACACTGTTTAGATGTACGACCGTCGAGGACAACATGGATTTTTCTCTTATCTAAGAAAGATTTAATTATGTTAAGTATTCTACCAGTGATACCGTATGATCTAATTTTCCTGAGGAGACCCTCATGCCATACCCTGTCAAAAGCCTTAGATATATCTAGAGCTACCGCTCTGTCCTCCCCGCTTTGTCCAGTGAATGGTATATACGTTCAGAGATTACAGTTAGGATGTCTGCTGTGGAACGGGCTTGTCTAAATCCATATTGTTAGTCAGTCAGAAGTTTAGCATCTGTAAGGTGATGGACTAGAGCATGGTTAATTAAGGTCTCAAATATTTTGGCAAAAAGTGGGAGGAGGCTAATTGGGCAATAATTTGATGGGTCAGTCCTTTCGCCAGAATTCTTGAATACTGAGGTACAACAGAAGCAGTTTTCCAACAGCCCGGAAAGAAAGCTTCATTAAGGCATTTGTTGTAGAGTTTGGAGAGAACTGGAGCTACTTCGGCTGAGCACTTTTTTAATAGCACAGCTGGGATGAGATCGGGTCCACATGCTTTTGAAGTGTCAAGGTCCTTTACGATGGCATGCACCTGAGCAGGGGTGATTTTCAGATCGTCTAGCGTGGCGTCTGTCCGCATAGGAAAGTCAGGTAGGGGGTGGTTAGAAGGGTCCAGTGTGGAGTTTGAGGCAAACCGACTGGCAAGCATGTTAGCCTTGTCGGTTGCTGAAGAGACAACCTCGTGATTGTTGGTTAGTGGGGGAATTGTTGATTGCCCATTATTTACTACACTGTTCCTAGTTTTTGTGCTTCGATGCGTTTTTTAGTGATTTCCGTAAATTCTTTCTTAGCTGTCGCTATTTCTTTCTTAACGTTATTTCTAGCTTCTATATACTTCAGTCTGTTTGAACTGAACTTATGTCGGTTAAATCTGCGGTATGCATGCTGCCTTTGAGCAATGACAGTTGCGCAAGTCGACGTAAACCATTGGGGAGAGTGGGGCTTACTATAAAATTTCCGCATGGGAACATGCGCTTCGATTGCAGTTTTGAACCAGTCAGTGGTCTTGTTTACACACTGTTCAGCAGGGAGAGAAAAAATATTTCTCCATGGAGCATCTCTGATTAGTTCCCTGATGGCTTCCCAGTCAGCCTTTTTATAATATCTTGTTGTTTTGAGCATTGGCTCTTCAGTTTTGGCTCTAGAGTTTAGGCCGATTTCAACCATTATCACTGCATGATCAGCGTTCCCGAGTGGGCTGTGGGCCTTCGTTATGCAGTCATCGGGAATTGTGATTTATGTGCATCGGATTTGTTGCCATTTCATTCAAATGACTTCACTCGTAGCGACGTTCATCCAGGGTGGGTTTAGCGAGTTCCAATGGTTTTAACAGCATCACATGTCAATGCCGCTCACTCTCGATGATCAGCTGCAGAGTCAGTGGCATGATCTATCCATTCGGGATTCCAGCATCGAACACCAAAAATGCAAGGACCGGATATGAGTTCCATGTTTGCCGTTACTGTTGTGAGCTATGCCTTGAGTTGGCCCCTTAGTCACTTTCTCCGAGTCGTGGATGCATTGGGTGCTATTGGTTTATGAACAAATTCCTCATCTGGCCAGCATAATGCTTGGCCAAACCACCAGAGTCTCCTTTTAAGCAGTTTCTTCCAGACCAGGTATGTTATATTTAGCGCGGATGGTCGAGTTGGGGGTCCGGTCGGAGAAGCGAACATGCATTCAAATGCAAGTGAACCATGTATATTTTAAATTTTCTTTGTATTGAAATAAAGAACATATTTACATCCCATATTTCTTTATATTCTTTTGTTAAACTACATTCATGTTTGCATTTGCTTTTTTAAGAAGACACAACTATTGCAGGTTTTTAAATTAAAAAGAAAAATATTCTGCAATAATTTTTATTAAATGATTTCAATTATAATTGTAGAAGTATGGCCCTTATGACAACACAAACCGACTCCTGTAACCTTCGTGACTGCCTGAACAACAACATTTGGGCGCCATTTTATACAACATTCCAGCTAATATAAAAAAGACTGCTAGGTGAATGGAAAAGATATCTAAAAAAATTGGGGGAAAAAAAATAACTCTGTCGTGTTCAATCAGATATGCTTGATTAATGACTTGCTGCCAAAATATATTTGCTTACTTATTACTGTATATATTATCTATTAGTTATAACAACACTCAAGATGA
This sequence comes from Euprymna scolopes, assembly GCF_053919585.1. Classification (NCBI taxonomy): domain Eukaryota; kingdom Metazoa; phylum Mollusca; class Cephalopoda; order Sepiida; family Sepiolidae; genus Euprymna; species Euprymna scolopes. The sequence continues at coordinate 149,782,235 of NC_136491.1, forward strand.
GAACAGTAGTCCAAAGAATCCAATATGAATAATGAATCCTTATCTCAAAAATTTAGAAACATAATTCAAACTACCGTTCTCATCTTAAGTATTATTTTCACAACATTTTGGCTCATGTACCTTTGACCTTTGACCCAGGTGTATTTTGGTGAACTCAGGAATCTGCACAAAATTTCAAACGGAACCCTTTATTCATGCTCTCATTCCATTAAGCAATTCGTAATTGTATTTTTAGTATTACCCACACTGAGGATTGAAACTTTAACTTCAGTAAAAGTATCACTCTAAGCTAAATTTTACTTATTATGTTATCTGTTATGCCACGGGTTCTTGCAGTATTTGCATTCTTATCATTGAAACTAAATATACTTTCGTGATAATTTTTGGAGTTTTGCAAACTTTTATTCTTTTTTGCGTATGTGATTTTGAATTTTCTAAATAAAGGTCATTAATTTTTTAAATAATTTTTTTCCCCCCAATTTTACCCATTCTTTTCAAAATATATAAAAATATCATTTCAGTAGTTTATTTCGGTATTGTGTTCAAAATTTCAAATTAAAATGAACATTAAAAACAACTTTTTTAATAAATGTAAATGATTTCATTTGGAAGTAAAACTTAACTTAAAAAAACTAATGCCATGAGAAATATAAATGAAACATAATTACAAATAAAACAAATACATTTAGCATTTACTTTTTCCTTCAATTGCACATATATAAAATATATATATATACTAGCAGGGGAGGGGGGCCGGCTTTGCCCAGGTGTAAATATGCTTAAGTATGATATTTTAATTTTCCAGATTTCCTATATATCAATATAGAGTCGTGAGTTAAAAAAAAAATAAAAAAAGTATTATGGTGCCATCAGCTAGAATCGAAACCAAAACTGTAGCATTCAAAGTTAGTGACATTATCACTTTATCAACGTGAACGCATATAAACTGATTAAAAATTAAAAATAAACTAAGATGAATGTATAAAATGTTTAATGATTTTTTCAATTGTGACCCATTTTTGATCCCTTACCCATAAAAAAGAACGGACCGTAAAAAATCCAATCATTTGAGGCCACTAGCGCCGCTCTGTGACTTTTAGTTTCGGAGGAGATAGAGTTTGAAAATATGGAGACAGACAGATTGACCTATAGGCGTTTATATATTAGATTATTTTGTATATTTATATGTAAATCTTTTCAGTATTTACTTTGACAGTGCTCGATATGTAAGTAGAGCTAGGTAGCAAGTTTTGAAAATATATATATGGCAATAATGCTACACAGAATTTTTTGCGGTTCATCCTCGTGAGAATCTATCAGACTATTGAAAAATTCTACATAGCTAATTGCCATATATATTTTCCAAATCTTCATTTCACATTACGAACACAACATATATATTTTTTTTTACATATTGTACTGGTATTTTATTTCTTCAAATCAATCATCCTGAGGAAATCTTGAAATAAAGATGAAACGTTGATGAACATATAATTTCGTTTGTTCTTTTTTCATGTTGGATTATTATTTCCATAATTTTCATTTTTTTTTTTTTGCTTTAATTTTCATTGTTTTTGCTGGGGATGGGGCATTCTACTGGTTACCAGACATTCATCCACTATTTCAGTCACTCCAACCAAGAGAACTTTTTAAGATTCTAACCGTTCCTTTGAATGCAATTGCTTCACTTTTTTTTTCTTCCTTTGAAGATTGTAATGCTGAGTATAGAGCAGCCAAACCAGCTGCCAACATTGCCCTGCTTTTTTATTGAAACCAACCGAGAGGTCTTTTTAGTATCCTCGTTGTTCTCTTAAGTGCAATTGTCTGAACCTCTTTTGCACTTGGTTCACCAGGAATATTAGTTAGGTTCAGGTTCTTCTTCATAAGCCTTGTAGCACCTATAGTAACTGGTATGATTGATATCTCTTTAAGATTCCAGTTTCTTTTCATATCATACATGAGACCTTGATATTTGGTCTGTTTTCTCCCCTTTCACTCTGTTCAGACCTTCATCATTTCTGTGTGCGTGTGTGTAGTCTATCATCAAATATTGTATAGTTAATGTTCAGTATGTGTCTATGTTAAGTGATGACTCATAGAAACATATGCAGCCTCAACACACTCCCCATTCCACCACGGTTTATGCAATTAATAAACTGACCAACAGTTGAAAGAAAAAGAAAGGGTTGGTCCTGCCCACTTCAATGCCATCAATACGAAATGGCAGACAGAAATTAAACATTGTATTAAAAACTAATTATATTTCTCACAACAGCCATTTTGCATGGAGTTCTCACTGATAACAGGCATTAGTTTTTTCTAGAATTTGAGTTGTTATTGTCATCATTACTATTATTGTTATTATTATTATCGTTACTATTATTGTTATTATTATTATCGTCACTATTATTGTTATTATCTATATACTAATACCGTAGTACCTTTAAAGTACGTACGTACGTATGAGGGTCATGGTTTCCATATTATAAATTATTCGATCAGGAGATCCTATTTATTAAAGAGGAGGATAAAAGGTGATAACATACTACGAACATTAAATGAGTATATAGATATGTTAATTTAGTGTTTGTAGTATGTTATCCTCCTTTTTAATAAATAGGATCTCCCGATCACCAAAGAAAGACACAATGTAAAAATATAAAATAAAATTAACAAAAATGGGTTGTGCGTGAAGCTAAAATATACTTTCATGGTCTTCTGGCTAGGATCCAAGAGTAGGATTTGTTCTGTCTAAAGATGGTATAATGATACCGTGGGGTTTCTGTCCATGCCGGCCGTCCATACAATGGAAATATGCCACAGACTTTTAAAAGGATATTGGAGATAAACTAATAACCAAATATATTCTGACAAAATTTTTACAGTTTTAACAAAAGGGCTACAATAATATTGCAGGATCTCCATTCACATTGAACATCCACAGCAATATATTATATATGAAAGATGCTGCTGTGGAATCCCCACAGGTCCCACTAGTTACTGTTATTACTATTATTGTTATTACTATTGTTATTATTGTTATTACTATTGTTGTTATTATTATTACTATTGTTATTATTGTTATTACTATTGTTGTTATTGTTATTACTATTGTTGTTATTACTATTGTTATTATTAGTATTGTTACTACTGTTATTATCGTTATTATTGTTATTATTATTATTAGTATTGTTATTGTTGTTATTACTATTGTTATTACGATTGTTATTACTATTGTTATTATTAGTATTGTTATTATTGTTGTTATTACTATTATTATTGTTCTTGGCCTTTTTGGTCAAGATCAAAGTGTAGTATCTGTTCTTCAGATGCTGCACTTCCATTTCTTGTTCTTTTTCGGTGGAGGAGAAATCCTTCACAACTGAGACAATTTTTATTTTTGTACCTTTTCTCCACGTTAAAAAACGACCCTGGTGTCTAACTCTGTCCCGTGGGGAGGCATAGTAAATAGGTACTATTGTTATTATTGTTGTTATTACTATTATTATTATTATTATTATTATTGTTATTACTATTGTTATTATTGTTATTACTATTGTTATTATTGTTGTTATTAGTATTGTTATTATTGTTGTTATTACTATTGTTATTATTGTTGTTATTACTATTGTTATTATTATTGTTATTACTGTTGTTATTATTATTGTTGTTATTATTGTTATTACTATTGTTATTATTGTTACTATTATTGTTATTATTCACTCACTAAGAGTTATTACACAGGCCATCATCACCAATCGCTCTCTGACAATAACCTGTGACGTTTCCTGGAGTCTGAGTGACAAGTCTCCCCAGATTTCTAGTACTCTCCACCTCACTTGATAACCAGCGTAGATGTCTTCATATTACTGTAGCATTATAATTTTAACACTCACACTCTTATGACAAAACCGATATCTCAAGAACCCTTCATGCCAAATTTGTTGCAATTCTGTCCAATACTTTCTGAGCTAATGGTAAATGGCTGTTGCTTGAATGCAATAGGATTTGCAATAGTTATCAAAAAAAAGCAGATAGTGTTAAAAATCTTAGACTTAAGTTATTGTCAGTTAAACTTTGTTTTTTTTTATGGAAATCACTCCAGACAAGGCATGAAACCACTTAATGTAAGGAGTTAAAAATTTAGAAAAAGAAAATACTGTTTTAAGTATGTTTATTTATTTAATTTTATTTTTTACATGGAGGTCACCACTTATCAAGGCCTGGAAGCCACTTGGGGATAAGGGGTATTGCGAGTACATTAATCAATGGGATAGTATCGTAGTAATCATTAGTATTGGAGATTTGATAGAGTGTCTTACTTAAGGGGGCGATTCATCAGGAATTTGTTTATGTTGGACTTGAAGATATCTAAGTTGTAGTCAGGTGGGAAACAGGCAAATGGAAGAGAGTTCCACAGACGTGCACTTCTAAGAAAGAAGCTTTGTTCATGGAATCTACGTTTTGATTTAGGCACAGATAAAGAGTGGGGAAAATTACTGAGATTATTTGTGGACTGTTATCCTCATCTTGTTGTTTCACCATGTTTCGGCCAACTATTCCTTTATCCTTCTTCAGGAAGTTAATCATGAAGAGATAGGAATGCTGAGTCTCTTAACTGTATCCTTAGTAATTACTGCCTTCCATAGTTGTCGTCTCATCACGTTTTAGGCCAACTAATCCTCTGGCCTGATTTGGGTAGGATTGAAACCACTGTCTTCAGACGATGCTCATCTGGAACAGTAGAGAGTCAACAACCTCTAACTACTGAACCATGGAGCCTGTGACGCAGTAATTAGAGGCATCAAGTGAGAGTTACAAGGTCCATTTTCTACTTTTTTCCCAGTAAGCAATCACAGGTACTAAATACGGCATAATCACATTGACACACCAGTTCCCATCAAATCACCAAGGTTAAGCAACGTTGAGCCTAGTCAGTACTAAAATAAGTTACCATTTGGGAATTCTAGGCGCTCTGCTTATCTCGGTATTGTTTCCAGTCAATCTTGGGCCTCTCCTTACCAATTGACCCAAACAGTGTAGATTCAGGAGTGGTGTAGCTGGGGGATTGCACAACCATTATCTCACAATTACATGCGCAGCTACCCTTACAGAGGGTATCCATTGTCTTTTGAGACTGAACGAAGGTGGCAAATCACAGGTAATAAAAATAATAAGTAGAATAGTATCAAATTTGGCATGAAGTACCCTTGGATTCTCAAGTATATAATGAGAGTGATTCAAAATTATAATATTTCTACTACTACTACTACTACTACTAACTAGCTTAAAAGCCTCCATCAAAAAAGAGTCTCATATTAGCATGTTATGAGATTGGCCAAGTCAAATGGTGAATGGTGACCTGCATCTAGAATGTGACCCAAATATGAAAGGAGGAGGAGAAGTAGGGTGTGGATGGGCAAAGGACTACTCAAAAAGTCAACTAAAGACATGCCAGTACTTCTGTTGATTTTAGAGGAGGTCAGGAGGTGAAAGAGCAGTAACTAAATATAAACATTTGTTTTAGTCCTGTGGAGTAATTTAACCTTTTCCAATTTGTCTGTGCAATTAAAGTGCTTTGTCCTGTTAGATTGAATAAAATATTTGGGATATCTAATCCCATCCTGAATTGTACCCTTTTACTTTTTTTTGAGAGACAATGGGGCGGGAGAGAGGGGAGGAGATGGAGGATTAAGACATTATTTGTTTAAGCTTTGCTTTTTACTCTCCCTGCCCTTAATAGTAGAGAGAATTTTAAGAATGCTAATTATGAGTCATGGAGAAAAAAAAAACAAAAAAAAACATGGAATATTTAAAGGAAATGGGTGTATTTAGATCGAATCAGATTAAAGTTATTATGAATGGATTTATTTTTATATAGACACAAATTTCATAATTTAGTTTTAATCATAGCATTTGATTCTTGTCTAGAATTTTACTTATATTTAAAAAAACAAATATAAAGAAAAATCTGTATGATATACATACCCGTGATGAAATGAAAATATATTTCAACAAGACCGATAGGCAGTAGTCGCGTGCTCTCATGTAATGAATGAATGCGTGAATGTAGGATTGACATGAAATTCTTAAAGATAATCTAAAATGACCGAAAAATGGGCTGAAATGACTTAAATAAATAAAAAGTAAATGACAGAATGACTTTAATGAACTTAAGGATGAATTGAATGACCTTAAGAATGACGTGAATGCTTTAAAAATAACTGGAATCCTTCAAAAACAATTTGAATGATCTGGAGAATGACTCGAATGGCTTTGAGACTTACTGGTTGTAAAGTGGGTGATCATTTTACATTAAATTAATACAGAAAAGTGATCCCCTACTTCATATCACAAAGTTACAAACATAAGTACAGCATGTAGTAAGAACAGATACTACACTTTGATCTTGGCCAAAAGGCCAAGAAAAGGGTATTTATTTGCTCCCCCACCGAGCAAATTAGGCACAAGGCAGATTTTTAATGTGAAGATTCAAGGGGAAATGGGGGCCAACTCCCCGGGGAATAGGGGAGCTGGATAGTGACAATTGGTATGAAGGGTTGTCCCAACATTGACTAATGTCTTATATGTGGGTTAGCCCCCACATATGGTCTTTGCTTGCAGTATCTGCCGGAACAGATACTACACTTTGATCTTGGCCAAAAGGGCAAGAAAAGCTGTATTTATTTGCTCCCCCACCGAGCAAATTAGGTACAAGGCCGATTTTTAATGTGAGGATTGAAGGGGAAATAGGGACCAACTCCCCGGTGAGTAGGGTAGCTGGATAGTGACAATTGGTATGAAGGGCTGCCTCCACACTGACCAAGGTCTTATATGTAGGATTGCTCACACATATGGCCCCCGCTTGCAGCATCCGCCGGAACAGACACTACATCTTGATCTAAGCCAAAAGGCCAAGAAAAGCTTAAAAAGCTAAGAACAGCATCTATTAACAACAGACCTTTGATCTTAACCAAAAAGGCCAAGCACAAAAGTGTTACAGACACACCGACCGACAGACAGACCGACCGACTTATAGAGTTGCTTACACGCGACTAAAAATCATATAAATTTATTAAATAGTTTGATTTTTATAAGAAACTCAAATTTTACAAGTACCAGAAAAATAGCTGCATTGTTTAGCATTTCAAAACAATCTAAGAAAAATAAAGGGAAATAGCTCAATAGTTCAAACTTGCAAGATTTATGTTGTAATGCTTACGAATTACCATTAATCACTTAAAAATGATTTTCTTTATAAAAATGAAACTACTTGAGCAATCTACGTTATTTTTGGAACACAATATTTTCATTTTGTTACAAGTACATACATATTTGGGGTGGCACCCCTACACATTCTGACGATGGACTATTCCTGACGTCACTTCCAGTAACCAGTTTTTGGAGTGTGAGTCCTTGTTTGCTTTCAAGTCTTGAGAACTAGTCATCTTATCTCTGCGTTTTTCATCGAGACATACCCATAAACGCCACCAGAACCAATTAAGATATCACTCAGATGACACCAGAGGAGAACCAATAGAGTCCATTTTCGAGACATTCGATCGACCTTCCCCAGTCAACATCAGAACCGCAACGGTTGGTTTGGCAAAGGAAAGTCACTGATCCACTAATGATCGATCCTAAATGTAAGAGATATTAACAGCTTTTACAAAAAAAAAAAAAATTGGGAAGGGGAGGGTGTTGGGATTGCACCTTTACAGATTCTGACGATGGACTGACTATTCCTGATATCAATTCCGGTAACCAGTTTCTGCTATGAAGCAGTCTGAACCCGAGACAGTGGGCCATAACACCACCACCAAGAGAGTAGGCCGGTGAACATGATCATTTCCTGATCAACTTGTAAGTATAGAAAGTTTCCAGTATCCAACCACATGGTCACGTTAACAGACATAAAAAATATGGCTAGCGATTGTGTTAATGAGTGTCCATGGCTACCAATGTGTTACCGATTATCCATGTATGTCCTAAAGAGAAAGAACAATTTTCCATTTGGATAATAATTATTATAATTGCACATTTGGATAATTTTAATCTTATAAAATATAGTAAGTGAACTCGTTTTTGAACTTTTATTTCTATCGGAGAAAATCGAATAGTTCATTTTATTTATTTTTTTTTTACTGCAAAACAAATAATTTTTATATAATATTTTTCAGTCCGTTCTTTTAATAATATATAGAACTTTTCACTGAGTATTTCCAAATATTTTAAAGTTAGCATTTTTCATGGCAGTTTTTTTTTTTTTTTAAACGATCGGTGAATTTTCAATATTTTAGCACCGAGCGTAATTTATTTCTTTGAAATATATTTAAAGCTTCAAGTTTTTGCTTTTTATAACATTTTAACTGTAAATAATATAAGGGGCACTCTGGATAGGAACAAAAATAATCTCAATCATGAAAGATTTCTCCTCCACCGACCGAGGACTGAAAATGTAAAGTGTAGCATCAAACCAGATACTCCACTGTGATCTTGTTCCAAAGGAAAAAAAAATATTTGTGCTTAATGTTTTTTTAATTGTTTGTTCCCTAAATTCAGAATTCAGTTTTATCAGTATTAAATGTATATTACTTTAAAATTACTTAATTTTACATAGATAATATTTATATTTTATATTGAATAAAGTTCAGTTTAAGTATTAATCGAACTGTGTTCCTTTTTCTTTTTAAAAATGTTTTATTGCTCTTTTTCAAATTGGCCCTCATATAGTACTGACAGTCTGACAAATCTTACCTACATTCGCTGCAGACATTTTTCAGTTAACAGGCCTTCTTACTCTCGGTGGTCATGGTCATAACCATACTTTGTCCTTCCAGTTGAGCGGAGTCCGACTCAACCAATATATGTTTCTGTATTTTCTGTTAATATATATTTCATTTTACTGGTTTAAGGCCTTTTTGGTCTCCTTTCAACATTTAAACCAAAAGAGTACATCATACAGATTTTTCTTTATTTTGGATTTTTAATGTACGAGGAATTTGAGACAAGAACTGCCAATTTGAAAAAAATAAGAGCATGTATTCATCAGATATGTGCATTCAACATGTGTATTTAGTGATGTAAATACTATTTAAAATTGGTGACAGATCAACCGATGGATCAAATAAAACTTCTTATAGAGATGCAGGGGCACATTGAAAAATATTATTTGGAAATGTGACAGACCATAGTATTAATGCTATTTCAATCTTAAACATGACAGACTGATCACGGAATGGATACAAATATATCAAATAAAATGCATCCATCAATCTGTGTTTTTAGTGATGGAAATCTGATCACAAAGTCAAGTGTTTATTTGTCACCTCAAACAAGGCATATTGAATCAATCATTTTTGTTTTGATTTTTTTTAAGGGGGGTGGTGCTCCAGAAAAAGCATGAAGCCACTTGATGTAAGGAGCTAAAAAATACTTCAAGGTTAAAAATCAACTAATGAGAAGTGTTAGACGGGTAGATTCCGACCCAGAAAACAGCACTTTTTCTTCCGTTGTCAGAAACATCGCTCATGAAATCCTTTCTACTCTCCTAGATTATTATTATAGATTCTGATTCTAATTTATATTAAAAAAAAAAAAAAAAAAATCACGAGACAACTTGCCAAGCGTGTTTTGTTCACATTTACACATTGAATTGTTTTATGACAATTAATCAAACATTTATTGAAATCAATTTCTGAATTTTTTGTATTGTATTGATCGGACTATTATTCTCATCTTGAGTTTTATTTGTGCAACGTTTCAGTCGGATTGTCCTTCGACCTTCATCAGGCATGTCGGTTGTTGAGAAAAAGAAAAATTACTAAGCAGACCAAGCCTGGAATTTAGTAACATTGGGGAGCCTCTAATTATAGAAAAAAAACATATTTTACACCCTTAAAACTTCAGCGATGAAAGGAGATAATCCATGTGTCGATCTTTATCAGAGTTGCCTCTCCATTGTCAACCAATTTTGTTTTTCTCACAGAAATGAAACAATGACCAAAAAGTGGAGACTGATTTACAGAAATACAAAAATATCTACGAAGCCAGTAATTTTTTCTCCAGCTTTCTATTCCAAACAACCAACATGCTTGATGAAGGACGAAGGCGAATCCAACCGAAACGTTGCAGAAATAAAACTTAAGACGAGAACAATAGCCCAATCAATATAATATAAATTTATTGAAATAATTTTGTTGTAATTTATAGTATTGTCATTTGGAAAATGCATAAATTAAAATGATTATTTTTAATTCAATTTCAAGACTCAATAATATTCACTCTCTCCTCTTCGCTTGCATAATCTTAGATATTGGCTGAGCAATGCCGAAAGGTATGCTAATTGATTATTATGATAGTTATTAAATTCATAAAAAATTATTATGATAGTAATTAAATTCATAAAAATTATTATTATTATGATAGTTATTAAATTCATAAAAAATTATTATGATAGTAAAATTCATAAAAATTATTATTATTATGATAGTTATTAAATTCATAAAAATGATTATTATGATAGTAATTAAATTCATAAAAATTATTATTATTATGATAGTTATTAAATTCATAAAAATGATTATTATGATAGTAATTAAATTCATAAAAATTATTATTATGATAGTTATTGAATTCATAAAAAATTATTATGATAGTACCTATTTACTATGCCTCCCCACGGGACAGAGTTAGACACCAGGGTCGTTTTTTAACGTGGAGAAAAGGTACAAAAATAAAAATTGTCTCAGTCGTGAAGGATTTCTCCTCCACCGAAAGAGAACAAGAAATAGAAGTGCAGCATCTGAAGAACAGATACTACACTTTGATGGTATTTATTTGCTCCCCCACCGAGCAAATTAGGCACAAGGCCAATTTTTAATGTGAGGAGTGAAGGGAGGGGGAAGGGAAAAAGGGGACCAGCTCCCGAGAGGTGGGAAATGGGAGCTGGTTAAAGGTCAGGCATGTGGGGCTGCCCCCACATCTGGTCTTTGCTAGTCATAGCTAGTCATAGCTTGCAGTATCTGCCGGAACAGATGGTATTTATTTGCTCCCCCACTGAGCAAATTAGGCACAAGGCCGTTTTTAATGTGAGGTAAAAACCAGCTCCCCTTAAAGTAGGCAAAAAGGGGGCACTCTGGTTACCAAAAATAATAATTGTCCCAGTATAGAGAGTTTCCCCTCCATTGACTGGTACAAATTATCTTAAGTGCAGCATCTGCCGGAACAGATACTACACTTTGAGATATTAAATCTTTTATTCATGTTAAAAAAAATACAGAAAAAAAAATCAACGATGAACAAAAAACTTAGGCACATGGCCAACTCAAAAGGGGGGATTTTGGGGGTCGTTGGTCATCCTTGTCACTCCAGAACTAAACAAAGTCAAAAGTTTCTCCCAGCTAGTATCTTCTTTCACCATAATACCGCATTCACCCTTTCATATTGGGGGACGTCCTAGTAACTCCCAATTTTTAAAACATTTTTTATTGACGTGTAAAAACAAAAAAGATAACAATAAAATGGTAACAATAATTCATTTGTGTCGAGGGAGGGGGAAGAAAAAAAAACAAAAGGTGATTAGTAGGACCCTCCCAACCCCGTCTAGTTGATAGACTGCCCGTTCCACTAGGTTTGTAAAAGGAACCTCGCTTCTGCGGGTCAGTCTCTAGGTGGGGATGCCCTCTAGATGGGGGTGAATGGAGAAAAGAAAATTTTGTGGGTAAGGGATGGAGGTTAGTTTGTATTTCTTTTTCTCCAAGATGGGTAAAATTTAGAAGAAGGGGTGAAAACAAAAATTGCAGGTAAGAGGGGATGGGGATCTTGGAGGCTTCCTAATCGGGGAGGGATGGAACACACACTCAGCTAGCTGAGAGACTACTTGTTTAATTTAACTTTACAGAACTGCGCGTTCCACACCTAGGCGGGGAACACGTATTCAAATTTGGCTCCTCTTCGTACACACAGACTTGCCACATGTATCCATCTTCTGTCAAATGCCGCGCGATGCAGCCTTCTTCTATCACATCTGATCTTCACCCGTAGTTGGTGTTTAAAGAACGCGATCAGATCTTGATCAGAAAAAGACAACACCCCCCGGCAACCTTGCAGACGCGACGTCCAAATCACCATTCTCGCCACGGCCAGAATCGTAACGTAGACCATTTGTCTTTCCCGGTCCCACGGCGGCCTCACGTTGTCCACAACATTGGATACAGTAATTGGGCGAGGATGCTCAGGATCGATGCGAGCCGTCACCCCACTGACATACGACCAGTACTGGCGGAGTTCGCGGCAATCGAAGAAAGCGTGATCCGTAGTTTCCACAGCCGTTGTCCCACAACGGGGACAATCAGGCGACTCCAGAAACCCAGAACTGCATTGTATGTTGTTGAGTGGAAGTGCATTTCGGGCCAATCGCCAGGTTAGAGAGAACTCCGAATTGTTCAGATGACTCGAACCTGGCGCCCAGCTCCACGTGGAGCGGATCTCACTCTGCTGCCACCCCAAACGCGCGCATAGCGGGTCGTCAGCGGCCTCCTTCACTAGATCCCTGTGGAGTTCCCTACGGGTAGCAGTCACAAGGTCACTGGACCTTGGTAGTCGTTTTAGCGCGGCTCGGCACTCTTTCATGTAGGCAGATTCTCCCCGCGGCCTGCGACGGCTCTCGATGGAAGGGTCGAGAACGAGGTCGGGGAAGGCGGCAGTAACCACGGGGTGCCACGGTTGGTCCTCCTGCATATAGTGGCTCAGGAAGGCCAGCCTCTCAGCATCTCGATGACACTTCAAGTCCGGCATTCCCAAGCCTCCCTCACACGGACGTTGAATACAGACCTGTCTGCTCACCCAGTGTCTTCCTCTGTCCCAAAGGAGCGAGGACAAGAGTTCGACAAGAGCTTTTAGGTGTTGTGCAGGCAGGGGAAGTACGGCCAGTCGGTAAAGGATGAGAGGAAAGACGTAAGTGGCGCACGCCTCAGCTCTACCCTTTAAGGAAAGTTTCCTAGGAAGCCACGAATTGACTGCAGCCTCCACCTTTGACCGTACCTCCAACCAATTCTTGTCAAGCTGGAGACCCGGTCCGAACCACACGCCGAGGATCCGGACCGGGCCATCTGTCCAGCTGAAGGGCGCAGGGAGGTTTGCGTTGCCACTCCATGCGCCCAACCGCAGTCCTACCGACTTGTTGCGGTTTATCTTGGCCCCTGTAATTCTTTCGTACTGTGTGAGTGCCTCCGACACGACCTCAATGTCTCTGAAGCCCGACACGAAGATCGTGACATCATCGGCGAACGCGGATACCTTAGCAGCTGAGCCGCCAGGCAGAGCCATTCCGCGCAGGGCCGAATTTGCCTCCCCATGTCTCAGCTTGCGGAGAAGAGGCTCCAAAGCCAGGACATAAAGCAGGGGCGACAGCGGACAACCCTGACGAACCGACCGAGAGATAACAAAGGGTTTCGAGCGCTTTCCGTTCACTTGCACGACAGCCATGGGCTGTCGATACATTATGGAGATCCACTTGCAAAAGTCCGGTTTAAAACCGGCGGCCTCTAAGACAGATGCCAGGAAACGATGGTCGACCCTATCGAAAGCTTTGGACTGATCTAAGTTTATCAGCGCGGCTTCCGTGTCGTCATCTATTCCCCCCTCTAGGATCATGCGGATCAGGTGCAAGTTGTTCTGAATCGATCTCCCCTTCACAGCGTAGTTCTGTTCCGGTTCAACCAACTCGTCGATAACAACCTGCAGCCGATTCGACAGGACCTTGGCCAAAATCTTCAACTCTGTGTTTAGCAGAGTTATGGGCCTGTAGTCGTCTAACTCTTCCCCTCCATGCCCGTCACCTTTCTTCAGCAATGTGATCACTCCCTTGGTCACCTGCCCTGGGATGGATCCCTGAGCAAACCAGTGGTTGAACATATCCGTCAGAAGAGGCAGAAACATGGGCGACAGCCTCAAGTACAGTTCGTATGGCAGACCATCAAGTCCTGGCGATCTGTCACAGCTGACCTGCTTCAGCGCAGTAAAGACCTCCCGCTCCGTCACCCGGCCCTCGCAACTAGCCGCTCTAGCCGCCTCGAGGCGGGGAGAGTCGGCCAAATAGTCGCTAAACTCAAGGACCGGAAGATCGGGCTGCTGCGTAAAACGCTCCTCGAAATGTTCTCGAAACCCCTCGCAGATCTCCCGAGTCGATTCCAGGGTGCGTCCATTCGGATGTTTGATTTTTGCAATGTATTTGTCCGAGCCACGCCTAGAAACCTCACGGCGCACGTCTGCATCAGAATTGACTGCTTCGTTGCCTATCTTTCTAAGCCTAGCTCTAACTACTTGGCCTTCGTAACGCTTGCTAGTCTCGCGTAGAAGGTCCTGCTTAGCTAGTTCCTGACTAACCCTATCACCCTCCCCTGTAGCCTGGGCTAGTTTCTGCTCTAGCTTCTTCTTCGTCTTGGCCTTATCTAGTGCGAGGCGCTGGGCATACTTGACGGAGAAGCTTCTGATCTTGGCTTTGAGACCTAACCACCACTTACTCCCGGTAACCGCCCCCACTAGTGCCTTTTTAATCAATTCTCTTAACTGATCTTGGAAGTCTTGTATCTCCAGAAGGGAGGTGTTTAACTTCCAGTACCCCGCTAACTTAGGCCTATTTCCTAGCTTCAGCCGGGCCATAACTAATTTATGGTCCGTCTGGCCTAGCCAAGTGAACGTGGGACAAGATAAGAAGTCTACTTCGCCTCTCCTAACTAACATCCTGTCCAAATAAGTATTTGGATAGGAGGAAACACTATTGGTCCACGTCCACATCTCCCGCCCTGGATGCTCGACCCGAAACCTGTCGACCAGACCGCATCTAGCCATCAGATCAGCCAGGCTGGACTCGCACCTCTCCGATCCTCTAGCTCCGCCTCCTACCTTATCTATGTCGGGGTCTAAGATGGAATTCCAATCCCCCATTAGCACTACCCGCTTCCGACAATCTACAAACGCGTCAAGCTGACTGAAGAATGAGACCCTCTCACGAGCGGTGCTGGGCGCATGAACCGCAATCACCCGAAACACAGAATCTTTTACGGCAACATCGGCCACAACCAGCCTACCCACTGCATCTCTATGGACAACGTCGACCGTCGCCGACAGGGTACGTTTAACCAGCACGGAAACTCCCTTCCCCCGCGGGCTGCCATATGCTGAGAAAACCTCAAAGTCTCGGGCCAGCACCTGACAGTCCACAGAGGAAACGAAATGCGTCTCCTGAATCGCAGCGACATCCACTCCCAGGGACAAGAGGTCGTGCCGGAGGCGAGCCGCCCGGCCCGATGATCTCAAGCCCCTCGCATTCAGACTAGCCAAATTCAAAGCCATGGTACCTACCTTAAGGTGTGTTACACTCAGCTCCGAAGTCAGCCGGGGAAAGGACACCGACGTTGTGTGCAATGCTCAGGGTGGTCAGGTTTTTCATGTCCTGACCTTCTCTCACAATGCCGCCGACATCCAAAGGGTAAGTCAATTTAAGGGCCCTATAGAGTGACGGATGGACCAACACTGGGACCCTTCCCTTGCATTGTTTTGCGAGTTCCTCAAGGGAAGGGTCATTTTTCCTAATCAGTTCAATTCCCGGACCAGCCCCTTCAGCGGCTTCCAGCATTGTCCACACGTTGGTTTTGCAGGCCTCAGGAAGCCTGACGAAAGTTGTTAGCCGTGGGGCGTCCGGGAAATTAGAGGGGACATTAACGTCTTTTCCCCCTATCTGTTGGCAGTCCAGCAGAGGTTTTAAATTTTTTCTCTGCCGGTGTGGTACGCCCATTGCCACAGACAGGGGGTCTACAGAACAAAGTTCCTCTCTCGTTTCGAGGGCGAGAGTCCCTGTTGGAGTGAGTCCGTAAGTGGGAGAATCTGAAGGGTCTCTCCCCCTCCCGGGTTCATTCTTTTCTTTCTGGGATGGCGGCTCAATTTGCATTGGTGTGGGGACGAGTGTCTGTGTGGTGTCTGGGGTTGGTGTTGGTGCGGTGTCTGGTGTTGGTGTGATGTCTGGTGTTGGTGTTGGTGCGGTGTCTGGTGTTTGTGTTGGTGCAGTGTCTGGTGTTGGTGCAGTGTCTGGTGTTGGTGCAGTGTCTGGTGTTGGTGCGGTGTCTGATGTTGGTGTTGGTGTTGGTGCGGTGTCTGATGTTGGTGTTGGTGTTAGTGCGGTGTCTAGTGTTGGTGCAGTATGTGGTATGGGGGTGGAAGTGGGTTGTGTTGTTGTTAGAGGTGGTGTATGCTCACAGGGAGTGGGGGCTGCCTTTTCTTCCCCTTTCCTTTTCTTTTTTATTCTTTTGAATGAACCGGGGAGTGGTGAGGTTGAGTTCCTCTCCCTCTCACTAGCAGATTCATCCTCAGAGGAGCAGTGTTTTCTTCGCTTGATCCCCGTCTCAATTGGTGTGGGGACCGTTGGTTGTTGCTGCTCCTCTAATTGTTGTTTCTCCGGTTGATGCTGTTGCTTTTCTGGTTGCTGCAGCCGTTTTTGTTGCTGCTGTTCTGGCTGTTGCTGCTGCTGCTGTTTTTGTTGTTGCTGCTGTTTTCGTGGCATTGGTTGTGGAATTGGCCGCGGCAGCTGATGTTGTTGCTGCGGCTGGTTCAACGGCTGGTTTGGCTGCTGCTGCTGTGTCTGCTGCCATGGCTGTTGCTGCGGCTGTTGTGGAGGCTGCTGTTGTTGTTGCTGCCTCGGTTGTTGGGTTGGTTGTGGGACGGTGGCAGATGGGATTGTGGGCTTCCGTTTCCGCCTCATTACCGTGATCCATTCCTCCCCTTTGGGCTCCTGCACAGTTTTGGGTTTCCTCGGTGCTGGGGTTGGTGCTCTGGTTGCAGGAGTTGTGACAGCCTGTTTGGACACTGGTGCTGTCTCAGAGGTTGGGACCGCCTTTAGTGTCACTTGAGTAGGATTTGACCTTTGAGGGCAGCTCTTGGCCATGTGACCCTGTTTTTGGCAAAACCAGCAGTGCGGACGACGCCCCTCCACTACTACTGTCATAGTTGCCTCCTTAAATGTCAGCTGTGCTGGTATCGCCTGGAAGCCTTCTTTCTTTAGCCTCATGGCCACAGTGTAGCTGCCCAAGTGCATGCCGGTTTTCGACCGCACTGGGGTTATTTTTTCCACCTCGCCGAACTGTGTGAAGAAGGATCCCAGGATTTCTGCTGATATTTGCATAGGTACATTGAATACCTGCACCCGGGTCCTTGTCCTGCCCTGGTATTCGGGCTTTAGTTTTGTTCTCCCATACTTAATTTCCTGTAGGGAGAGTCTCTCCGCATCTTCCTTGGTGGGTAGGAGGATGTCCCACATGGCGTAGCTCCTCTGGTACAGGTATAATACCGGGATGTTTAGCTTGTGTAGGAGCCCTGCCATGTCTTCCTTTTTCATCCCTAGGAGGCGGTTTTCCGGCATATCCGAGATGATGAGGGAGAGCACTCTGTCTTCGATTGCCTCCCAAGCGCCTGGCACTGGTTTAATTTCTGCCCCCTCTATGTATTGTCTGTACTTGGTCAAGTACAAGTCTCTATACTCTTGAGGGGACAGTTGCTTCTCTACAGTCTTCCCCCACGCCGACCCTCTTGTTGGTGTTGGATCTTTGGTGAGGTTGGACTGTTTTTGCTGTTCCTTGGCGGAAGGGTTGCTATTTTGAGGGGCATTTTCCTTTCCGCTTTCCTTTGGGACCGACTCTCCCTGCTCTATACTTCTTCCAGGAAATACTTCCCTTTTTGGGGAGTCGGCCTCCTGGGGAGCATTGTCCTCTTTATTGTCTTTGGGAGCTTTTGCCCCTTTTGTTTTGGGGAGGTTTAGGCTGTATGCCCCCTCGTTTTCTTGATTTGCTCCCCTTTTGGGGCAGTAGCCCTCCTGGGGAGCACTGTCTCTCTTATCGTTCTTTGGGGCTACTGCCTCTTGATTTTTGTTGTCAGAGCGGGATGCCCTGTCCAACATTGTTTTTTCTCCCCTTTGTGGGGAGTCGCCCTCTTGGGGAGCACTGTCTCCCTTATCGTCCTTTGGGGCTACTGCCTCTTGATTTTTGTTGTCGGAACGGGATGCCCCGTCCAACATTGTTTTTCCTCCCCTTTGTGGGGAGTCGCCCTCTTGGGGAGCTGCTGGTGAGTTTTCTCCTTTCTGAGGGGCGTCCTTTGGTTTAGTGTCCGGGCGGTATGCCCCGTTGCTTTTTGCTTCCCCTGTTGGGGAGTCGTCCTCTTGGGGAGCAGTTTTTCTTGTGGTAGCCCCCTGGCTGGGGGTATCGGTATTGGTGGTCCCCGGGCTGGGGGTGTCCATTTTTGAAAGAAGCTCTCTCTTCCCTGTATAATTCACCAAAATGAGTGACGTGGAGTCGACGTCCAAATTGGGAGCCGACTTTGGCGCCAAAAAGAAGTGGCGCCAAAGGCGACAAGAGGGGAGATAGAACTGAGAGAGGGAGTGGGAAGTTAGTGGAGGGAAGAGAGAAAGTGTTTCCGACCCTCCCTCGCGGGAAGGTCGTAAATTATCAGCTCGGATCCCCCCCCGTGGGGGAGGGGAGAGAGCAGAGAAAGACAGACAAAGTGGGGGTGCGGACAGAACGCTACCCAACAAGCTCGCCGGCCACGAGAATGTGTCGCCAGAACAACACTGCCTATCGCTGTGTATGTATCAGAGAACAGATACTACACTTTGATCAAGGCCAAGAAATTATTATGATAGTAATTAATTCATAAAAAAGAATTTAACAATGTATGTTACCATAGCAAAATAAATATTTACAGATGAAATTATTCATGTTAAGATGTTTCAATTTAAAAATATCTTGACCTCTAGAATCTGATATAGCATTACATATAGGTCACTTAAAGTGATGTGAACTTTATAGGCAGAGCTTGAAAGAGACTATCATTTTTAGTCAAGAGTCGAGAGTGAGAGCGGTGGGCGTAATTGACATCGTGACACCTCTCCATTGTCAAGCCACACACCAACACTAAACGTCTCCTCCCTTTGTCAATGAACAAGAAGTTTAATTGTAAATAAAACTTATATGCTGATAAATTTGTCTGTGCTGATTTTGAGACTAATGACAATAGAATTGTCAGGTGTATATATTATATAAATTATATATACATTCAACAATGCAACAATACAAACCTGAGATTACATAGCCAGTTTCCCTCCCTCCTTCCCTGCCTGCATCAGTCATGTAATCATCAGATTTGGCATCTTTGATCATTAAGAAAAAAAAAAAATTTTACCTTTAGCATTTTATTCTTTTTCAAATATATGATACTCATATTGGAATCACTATTTTTTCTTACTCTTGTTTATCCCAAACAGGGAATATTACCACTTGGACGTAAGGAGCTACTATGTCTACTGGGGACTTTGTGAGAAGATGAGCGAAATGTGTGTTCACATTATATTTAAATTTCTGCATGTTGGTACAGTGGTGGAAGCAGGAAACAAGGAAGGAATTCCAAAGTCTAGCCATCTGAGGGAAGAAGCTATCAAAGTAGGTCTTTCTGGCAGCTAAGGACCTCTCCAGTGAAGGAGGGGGATTTTGCTGCTAGCCGAGTTCATCGGGTGTATGTATATCAAGGGAAAACAAGTGCAATGAGTCCATCAGAACACATTCCATTAAAATACTGATGAAAAGAAAAAAAAATGTCATACCCATTTTGTAATTCCTCTACTTTGTTATCTATCAACCAGGCAACACCAGGTTACCCTGTTGGTTGATACTAAATAAGACAAACTGATATATGTACTCACTCTCTTTGGACAATTTCAATATAGTTGTTAGGTATGTAGCCGGTGTTTCCTCCCATCGTTGCTCGGTACCAATTGGGATCTGTCTCCATATCGATAATCTGTAATGAGAAATATCAAGATTAGCATAAAAGAAATAACAATTTATGGCATTAAATATAAATGTAAAAATATGGATATATAAAAATCATAATGCAGACATACTGATGCCTTTGTACCCTTAATTAGAGAGGCATAAAAATCTAAAAAAAAAAAAAAAAAAAAAAAAAAAAAAGATGCAGTAAAAATCAGTGATTTTCCAATTGAATCCCTACATTTAAAACTGCCTGTAAAATAATAAACAAAGTAGCACAAAATATTTATAATACTTAAATGTTAGGTTAAAAAAAGAAAAAAATAGATAGTACACCAAAAATTATGCATATTCATTCAGTATTTTCTATTTAAAAAAACAAATAAAATTATATCAGTGAAATTTGTTGGTCATTTTCAGCATTTATAATGAGTTATCTCCTCTTTAATAATTAGCTCTTGTTAAAAAGAAACTTGAAATCTCACGTAACAATCATAATATGGGCTAGAAAGTGTTTGCTGATAAAACATAAAATTTAAATTTATTTTATAAAAACAAAAATTCATGAAGCATTTGCGTGATTTTTGGTGTACAGCATTTTTTTTTTTTTTAACCTAACAGTTACGTGCATAAACGTTTTTGCACAAATATAATTTTTTAAAGTTATATATATTATAACATTTTAATTATTACTTTTCAACTACATTTTAATATTTTTGAATTATATTTTTGGAATTATTATTTTTAAAATAAATAATAATTTACAAATAATATTTTTTAAAAATATTTTAAAAATAATATTTAAAAAAATAATAATTAAAAAATAAAATATTTTTTAATTACTTTTTTATATATAATTTTTTAATTTTTATTATTAATGTATTATAATATAAATTATGAAACTGGAGAATCACCATAACATCCTATCGATGCATCTTGAGAATGCAAGTTAACTTTTTTCATAAAATAAAGCAAACTATATTGCAACACACTCAGAAAACCCATCAGTGTTGTGAACATTTTTACTTTTTTTCGGAATTTATGTCCCCCTCGCTGATTGGTTATTGCTGTGAAATAATAAAAAGCACTTCAAAAGTGTGGGAGAAAATCGGTGTCGTTAATCATCTTTGATCATAAATAATAACAAATGTCTATTCTACTCTTAGCTAGAATTATTTCAGTCATCATAATACCACATTCACACGGTAGGGGGGGGTCGTCCTATTTAAGATATCTCTAAATTGATAGGAAATTTTATTGTTTATATATATATATATATATATATATATATATATATATATATATATATATATATATATATATATATATATATATATATGAGAATAATATTTTTGTTCCTGTACGTCACCAATAGAAAACGAATAAAGAAAAGTCATAAACTGCTATACTTTTCTTTATTCTTTTCTTTTTAATACATTTTTACAAACATGTGTGTGTGTGTGTGTGTGTGTGTATATATATATATATATATATATATATATATATATATATATATATATATATATATATATATATATATATAAAAGGATTTCATCGGAATGAAAAGAGGAGTGGGAAAAAGACAACACTTTGATCCCAGCCTCAAGACCACGGAATTAAATTAATGAAAAACTTGAACTACATCAAATAAAAAGAAAAAAAAAAGTAACAATTTTTAAAAGTCAAGCATCTCACCCTTTTCCCTTAATGTATCTCATATGAAACCAAATGGTAAATGATACTGAAATATTTATTTGAAATATCGACAAATACACATGTCATTTCAGATTTTGCCTATGGTAGAAGAAGCATTCTAAACTATTGTAATTTATTTTATGCAAATTGTTATTACTTCAACGTATCACCATGATTAATTTATAACCTTTTCTTTTCGATTATTAAAGTATCATTCATTTTTTTTTTTTTTTGCAATATTCTCACCCATGTTGACCCGAAAACGACTTTATTTTGTCAACTAAAAGGGGGTCATCTTCCATCATGATAATATTCGTCCTCACACAGCACTACTGAACAATGATCTAAAATAATTTTGGCAGGAATATTCTCCTGATCCTTTGAATTATCACTTATTTCAAGGAATTCAAAACCATTTAGATGGTCTTAGGTTAACATCAGGAGAGAAAATTGAACATTAAATTGGATTCATATTTCACATCAAAACCTGAAGAATTTTACAGCCATGACATTTATAAGCTCATTGGCAAATGGAATCAAATTATGGAGAGTAGAGGTCATTATTGTTATAAATAAAAATTTCATTTTGAAGATGGAATTTTATATTGGCAAAAACCTTTTTCACCAACTTAATATTATGCCGGGCAAGAAGAACATCCTGGATAGTTGTGGACTTTCGTTTTTTTCTCAGCAGACGAGATGACAGTGACAAGAAGGATATGATCCCTTCTGATTAATAATTATCTTCCTCTCAGATAACGTAAAAGCTCTCTTCCCTTTTTTTCCATATGTTAAGAATAGCTTTCTTGACTGCTCAATTATGCAGTCAAATGGACAGCAGAAACCAGAATTCAAAGAGAATAGACCATTTTGACTTAAAACATGAATTTGACATTTTTTAGATGGGGATTGATAACTAGTTTTATTCGAATCATTCACATCACTATTTTAACCTTCGGTGTTATTTTCATAATGTCACCTTTGACCTTCATGGATAAAGTTTTATGTAAGAATCAGTTGTGGATGTTCAAGTTTCAATCTTTATGAATATAATAAAAATTAATTGAGATTTTTATTCAATCATTGCTCACGGAACAAAAACAATTTAACCCGTGGATAAAATGTGACAACGAAGTTCTCAAAAATGGTGTCTCAATGTCTTAATCGGGTCTACCTACGGTGAACATGAGTTCACCTGAGGGCTATAAAAAGCCGATGCCGGAGTTGGTCAACGAGTAACTGTTGAAGTTATTCCAGTAGCATGTTATGGAGTTGTTCGGGATCATATTGGGTCGTTTCGTCAGAGTTGTTCAGAATCATGTAGAGTCGTTTCAATGGAGTTGTTCGAGATTGTGCCGGGTCATTTCAACGCAGTTGTTCATGACCATGTCCGGTTGTTTCGACAGAGTTGTTCATGACTGTGTCAGGTCGTGTGCAACGAATTGTTTGGGATCATGGCGGATTATATCGACAGAAGTGTTTGGTATTGATTGTGTCAGATCGTATCGATGGTATTTTCCATGTTCAGTCGTGTAGACAGAAGCGTTTGGATCACGGTTATTGTCCAGTTGAATTGACGAATGTTGCAGTCGTACTACTGCATGTGATAACAATTTTTTTCTTGTCTCTCTTCCCTTGTGACGCCACATTAAATAAAGGGGTCGGTTCTAAATATGATACAGATTACTGAATTCAACAAGACACACCTGAAGAAGGTCAAAGGTTACATCAGCAGAAATGTTGTTGAGAAGATGAGAACAGTTTTCAAAATAATCCCAATTATGCATGTTTATTTACGGGATTTTTCCGTTTTGTCAAGCAGGTGATGATCAGATTACCTTGCTATAGTATTATTTTTTTTCTGTTTAGATTACCTTGCTGTAATAAATGGTTGCAATTCAAATATCAGTCCAGAATGGTGACATTCATGAATCAAAACAAAAACGATACCATACTCTCTTCAGAGAGCTTTGTGACATGATTGAGAACAAAACTTCTTTCTGTTGTGACAACATGTATGGATCAGCAGCCTATACTGAAACTTGGCTTTTTAGTGCATTAAATCCAGGCAAAAAGTTATAACGAGTGCTTTATGCAAAACTTCTAGAGTAAATGCGTTATTGTGGTGAGTAATACCTATGAACCCCTAACTGCATTAAACGAACACCATAATAATTAATTTGCAGTACCTTATCATAAAGATCAAAACACAAAACACCTAATTATATCAACCCAGCAATTTCTGAAAAAACTTCTAGATTAAATGTGGTCTTGTAATGACTAATTGCTATTAATCCCTAACTATGCATCAAATGGATACCATAATACTTAGCTTGCTGCACTTTATCATAACAAAGGTCAATACAAAATTTCAGTCAGATCAGATAAGTAGTTTCTAAGAAAAAGTAGAACGAACAGACAAAGTGAAATATAACATCTTCAAGGTTGTATTTTTTTTTTACAGGAAAGTTTTGTGATACTCCCACATATAGTGGCTAATATTCCCAAATAATTACCCATTTGGTGCTGGCAGACTTAACGATCAATCTTTGGTTGAGATATGTACTCTCTGAGAAAATCATTGTAAAATGAAATGCAATCAAAGAATTGCCTGAGAAATTAGAAGGATGAAGTGAAATGGTGTGAGTGTAGGAAGTGAAGAACTGCATTTATTGATTAGATTATTTATTGAATCAGCAGAAAAATATTTTTATTTTTTTTTTGTTATTTGTGCAATCGGGTTGCTCTCTATCGCTTTAACAGGTGATTCTGTTGAATACAAAGAGCTCATTAAATGGCCAAGTTAACAATTAATTTCTTGATTAAATCAGAAACAGCTTTATGAAGAAAAGATTAATTGCTGAGATTAGAATGGAGGCATTATATGAGTATCACAAAAACATATGACATTAGGTTATAACAGTGTTGTGGATAGTGAAGGCTATGATATGAGGTCAAATTAAAAAATATGTGACAAAACGCTTCTTAATACTGGGTTTAATACGACAAATTAAGGCACAGCTACTGCTCTTGCTAATTCTTTATTCGTATGATATTTAGGCAACCTGGTTCGAGCAACCTGGTATTAATATGTCAAGAACAAGAAGAAGCAACTGATTTTAATTTAGACAAACTGTTTTTTTTTTCCACTAAAAATGTTTGTAAAAAATAAAACTTTTTCGTTTTTTTTGTTGTTTTTTTTTTTTTCAAACTGACAAGCCGAGATTTGTGAGAATTAAATAATTTGTTGATATATTTACTTTTCATTGTTTTTTTTGTTGTTTTTTTGAGTGGTGGGGTTATTAAAAAACAAAAAACATTTCCGATTTTAAAAAAGTAAAATATTTTTGGAGGTTTGAAAAAGTAAGTTTATTTTTCACCAAAATTCTTTGAAAAATGCAAAAAAAGCAGGAGCAATTAGTCATGCTTTAATTTGTTGTGTCAAAATATCAAAGGAATGGAGAACTTTGGGAGGGGGAAGATATATACTATTAAAAAAACAAAAACATTTACGATTTTAAAAAAGTAAAATATTTTTACGTTTGACTGAAAAAAAAAAAAAAAACTTTTTAGCAAAATAATTAAAAAAAAAAACAGCGGGAAGAATTTGCTGTGCTAAAATATTACAGGAATTAAAAATGAGCAACATCCATTTGTCCTGTCTCCTCATACATTTATCGTGCCTTACATTGTTGTACATAAATAAACTGGTAAACACTGCATTTCCTAACGTTTCTGTGAAATGGTAAATGGCTCTAATGTATCAGAACAAATTCCTTTTTTCTTTAAGTATTTTAAATCTTAGAAATACAAATAAAAACAAGTATTTAAATATTTAAGCCATATTTTTTAATTTTAAATTCTTTACTCAGATATTTTGTTTAATTTTATTTTCATCTTAGGAAATAAAAATTATTTAAAAAAATTAATTTCCTTTCTAATATATTTCTCTTATTTTCTGGATCTAATCAATAACTGCTCCTAGTGACCCAAGATGAAATTGAAGGAAAATTTTAATGGTGTTTTCAGATTTTGTGAAGATTTTAAACCTTATTGAAATTCATTTTAATACTCTAATTATTAACCTATCGATTTCTATAACAAAAACAAACAATGATTTATATAAAGTCTTGGAAAATTTTCAACCTCTAAAACTATATACAAACAAAAAACAAAAAAAAACAAAAAAAAAAAAACACAAACATTAGCCCAAAGTCTTTTGTTGAAAAACTCCTTTGCTTGCAAGTCAATTCATCTTTTACAATCAATTTGCTTCCAAGAATGTATGCTTGTCTTAATATTATTGTCGGGGCTATCAGTTGTTTGCCCAAGAAAAACTGTTTCAGAGATTTAAAAACAAAGCATTTTATCTCATGGATCTCCAGCAGTGTTGATCGAACATCACCTCCCTTAAAAGTAAGAACAAAAACGGACATTAGATTTTATTTTTCTAACCTATTTTGGAAAAAAATGTTCTCTTTAGTTGTGTTGTTTGTCTTTTCCCAAGAAAATTTTTTTTCCTTATTTACAAAAGTACTGTATTTTACAGAGTTCAGACAAATCAATTATCTTACCTCCTCTTTGGTTATTGATATATAGGTAAGTTTTCAAAAGAATTAAAACTTGACAGTATTTAATTGCTTGGTTTAGTTTGGTTTTATGGCATATCAACCCTTTTCAGGTTATTTAATGCTGAATCCAATAATTTTGGAAAAGGGTTTTATGCTTCAATTTCTTTATATCTTCAAATATTTATTCATGATGTTTGGTTTAGTTTTGTTTTCCAGCATATTAACCCATATAAAGTTATTTCATACCGTCCCCAATAATTTTTGTGCTTCAATATATCCATATATTTATTCATGACGTTGGGTTTGCTTGTTTGTTTTTTTTACTATATATGAACCTTTTTCAGGTTCTTTAATACCAAATCCAGTCATTTTGGAAAAGATTTTATGTTTCAAGTTATTTACATCTTCATTTTTTTTTTGTAGAGAAACATTGCAGTCTTTGTTTTTGACTTTACAGAACATGATTGAGTTTTGCAAAGGGAAAGGAAAAAAGAAAACAAAACAATAAGACTGATCTGGTAATTTAAATTGGTTCAACATTTAATATATAATATGTGATAACATTATTCTTTGTTGTGATTGTATTTTTATCTATCTATCCCCATAGCCTGGTTGACCGTAGAGGGCACCTCTGCAGAAACTCTCACTAGCTTTCTCCACTGCCATCTGTCCTGTGCTATTATGATGGTACTGCTGAGCCCCAGGCCCGTCCATTCCCTGATGTTATTCTCCCATCTTTTCTTCCATCCTCCTTTTACTGTCCCTTTCATTATTGTTTGAGCAAGTCTTCTTGATCTCGTTACATGACCATACCTTACATGTAATTTGTGTCGTTTTATGGTGGCTAAGGCATTTCCATAGGGTCCACATGCTTGCTTTATGCGGTTGGATATGTCTTCATTTGTAATGTGGTCTTTGTAGGAAATAACGAGTATTCTTCCATAACACCTCATCTCAACTGCTTGTCCTCTTTTCAGTCTCTGATCTTAGCATCCACGATTCACAAGCATACAGTATTGATGTTACTAGTGAGTGCATGAGTATGATCTTTGATTTGAGTGATATATTCCAATCTTTGATTTGAGCGATATATTCCAATCTTTCCATATTGGGTTGAGTTTTGTGAGGGCTATGGTGGTTTGGCCAATTCTGCATAATATCTTAAGTTTTGACCGATCATCTGAGACAATTGCCCCAAGATATTTATATCTTGTTGCGGTTAAAAATCGACTATATATATATATATATATATATATATATATACACACACACACCATTACTATTTCTTCTAAACTCTGCAGATTAAGGACTATCCACTTATCTTGTGCTTCCTTTTTAAAATCAAATGTTTTTAACTCTTTTTCAAGATGTCTTTTAACATGTTTTATTAATCATTTGTTCATATATATATATATATATATATATATATATATATATATATGGTGATTGTCACTTCTTGACAGAAGACCATCTTTCCCTTGCTTTATTTTTCATTTTCGTGTACTTTTAAAATATTATTTATTTTATATATATATATATATATATATATATATATATATATATATATATATATATATATATATATATATATATATATACTTACACATACATATATACATGTGAAGATGCGATCAAGATGCATCAATTCCTATCTACAGTGGGAACAAAGGTGGTTCTTCAGACCAGCCCTGTTCTTACAGTCTGTTGCAAAGGTCACACATAAACTGAGATTGAGGGATGCCAACTGGTGCTGCTCTACTGTGGACGCTCATATGACGCTTCAGGCCTCCACTCCATTTACAGACCACAGAGAAAACAGAACATCTGTGCCCCGCAGTGTTTTCCCCCATCAAAGAAAGATTGATCTCCATGTGATCGCTTGTGACTGGCTAAGCCAGCTCTGGATAAAGTCATTTTACTGCATAAATATATATATATAAATATATATATATATATATATATATATATATATTTACACACACACACTTTTTGACAAAAATTAAACCAAGAAAACCTAAGGGAAGTAGTGTACTAATGTCAATTCAATGACTTTATTAGTTTCTTTTTAAAAGCAAGGTTTAACATGTGTTTCACGAAAGTGACAAAATTACTCACGGTGCCTTTTGGTTATATATTGGAATGCTGCGCCAGTAGGTAGTGATTATGTTTACTAGTATTAATATTGGCGAGAGTCACATCAATACATGTTAGGTTAACCTGATGAACAAATAGAAATATATACCTAGTTGCAGGTGGCATGGTTGAAAGGGGGAGAGGGTTAGCTTCCTAGACAAAACATGCTAGAAATGCAGGGGAACAAGATTACGATAGAAAAGTCATTACATTTTTTTTTTTTACATAGGAGTCACCACTTATCAGGGCCCAAAGGCCACTCGAGGATAGGGGGTTTATGACTGTATGGTAATCACTAAGACAACAGTGTATTAATAGTTAGTGGTAGAAATGGATTATTCAGAGAGCGGTTCTTAAGACAAAGTTAAAACCAAGTTGGTAAACAAGTAATTAGTTATGTGGTCTCTCCCCGAGTCAACTTTCTTTGAATAAAACCTTTGAAACTTCAGCAAGTCTCCATCATGTTTCCATGTGCAAGTAGATTTGCCTTAAGTTAAACAATGATAAGATCATGGCCCACAACAATTAGAGAATGAAGACGAGTACCCGCACATATATGTAGAAAAGAATTTGATTATTTCCTTACTTGATCACTCACTGGCGAAAACACATATGCAGAATTGTGTGTTTATAAAAAGACCATGTGTGAACTGTTCAACAAAAAGCGTTACATTTTGACACTAACTTCTTTAAAAGCTGCCTGTACAAATATCAAGGATTGATCATAACTTTGGTATAATAAAAAAATGTGATGGATCGCTGACGGTTGAGCTAGTGTTATACTTCGTTGAACTGACTGCAAAAGCACACTCAGCAAAATAACCTTCTTAGTGATACACAATATGGTTTACGTTCTGCTAGATCTACAGCAGATGTGCTTACAGTTATATCTCATAGGATTAGCGAATCTCGACAGAAGCAACCTTTCTAGGGCAATTGCTCTTGACATATTAAAGGCCTTTGATAGGGTATGGTATAAAGGTTTATATCACAAGATCTCCAGCTATGGTATAGCTGGAAATGTCTTCTCAATTATCAAATCATTTCTCTCTGATAGGTTCATAAGAGTAGTAGTTGATAGGCAAAAATCAGAAGCTCAAAGTATTAATGCGGGAGTCTCTCAGGGGTTCATCCTGGGCCCAACTCTCTCTCTGATTTACATTAATGATTTTCCAAATCACATCCTTATATCATTTGTAGACATTTATGCTGATGACACTACCATCTATGGTAGCACATCTAAGACCATAAACGACCATGTTCTCTCCAATTCTCTCTCCTCTCATCTTGAGCAAGTGGTACAATGAGGAAAGGAGTGGCTGGTTACTTTTAATGCATCTAAAACCAAGCTTTTATCTTTACATCATCAACGCTCTGATCCCCATCTGGCATCAATTGAAATGAATAGCTCTCGTCTTGCGGAGGTCTCATGTTTTGACAAGCTTCTGGGCTTGACTTCTGCTCCTGATCTGCAATGGAACACGTACATCAAATCTGTTGCCAAGCTGGAAAAATGGCGGGATCCTTCTATCGATCCAGTAGATATCTCATTGCTGATGCAATTCTCTATCTATATAAGAGCCAGGTATGCTCAAGGATTGAGTACTGTTGCCACATCTGGGCAGGAGCTGCTAGAAAGGACTTGTCCTGCTTTGATAAAGTTCAAAATAGACTTCGTGGCCTCATAGATGTCCTTTTCTCTTTCCTGCAACTTCTATCTCACAGAACAGATGTTGCGAGTTTGTCTCTGCTTTATCGTTATTTTCATGGCAAGTGCTCGACTGAGCTCCAATCTATGCCCCCCCCTCGCCAAACTTTCAGAAGAAACACTCGTCTAGCTGAAAACACTATCAATAATTCCCCCCACTCTTTATCTGTGCCTAAACCTAAATGTAGAGTCCATGAACAAAGCTTCTTTCTTAGAAGTGCATGCCTCTGGAATTGTCTTCTGTTTTCCTGCTTTCCAGCTGACTACAATCTGTCCGTCTTCAAGTCCAATATAAACAAGTTCTTGATGAGCCGTTCCACTTAAGTTAACAAATTTACCGAATTTCCATTACTAACGATTACTATAATGTACAATTGACTACTGTACACTCTTCACCCTTATCCTCGAGTGGTTTATGGGCCTTGATAAGTGGTGCTGCCTATGTAAAAAACAAACAAAATAAAAACAATCGTGAGAGTGCTGCTATTTACTTCCTTCCCACCACAGAAAGATGTGACACAGGATCAGGAAGGTAGGGAAAATGTACCCCGAAAAGAAGAGCACTCTTGTCATATTACAATTGTAATTCTAGATGAATCATCAGTGATTACTCCTATTTTTGTCATTGTATTCTCAGCTATACTTAACATGCTATATAAAAATTACTTAACATGCTATATAAAAATTACTTAACATGCTATATAAAAATTACTTAACATGCTATATAAAAATTACTTAACATGCTATATAAAAATTACTTAACATGTTATATAAAAATTACTTAACATGCTATATAAAAATTACTTAATATGCTACATAAAAATTACTTAACATGTTATATAAAAATTCTGGATCAATTAAGTTCCAAGGACTTCAGAAAATAAACAAAATGAAAGAAATGACTGAGGTTACACCAGTTGACTTTTGACGTACGTGGCATCTGTAAACAGACAGATATTTAACTTGAGTTGTTTGATTTATCGTCATAAATTCGATTTTTTTTTTTTTAATCCAGGAAGCTGCTGCTCAGAGCATGCTTTCTTGGATTGACAAAATTCAAAACCGACTTCGAAATCTAGTGAGTGATGCCATTTTCTCTTTCTTACAAAAGAGACGTTGCTAGTCTTTCTCTACTCTATCGTTATTTTCAGGGCAGGTGCTTGATCGAGTTTGAATCAATAGACCCCCCCCCACCTCTAAAACATTCACAACAAAACACTCGTCTAGCTACAAGCACTGTCAATAGTTTCTCTGTCACTCGCTATCTAAAACTAAACAACACTTCCATGAGCAAAGTTTCTTTCCTAGGACTGCCCGTCTATGGAACAATATTACAGGGCTGCTTCCCAGCTAACTACAGCATAGTCGTTTTCAAGTCAAATTCTTGTTGAATTGTCCTCCTGAATAATCAAATTCTGACCCATCACTAATAATTACTTTGTTGTCTCATCGTTGAACTGACACTCTTAACCATTATCCAATATCACATATATTAAATAGAAAAGTATAAACATGAAAAAATAAATCATAAAATAGTAATCTCATATGAAGTAACCTGGAAAATAAAATTAAAAAATCGAAATATTGAATTTCAAGTTAAACCAATGGTATCGACTCATGTCGAAGTAATGAACACATCCAAGAATTAGTAAAAACGATAAGGTAGAAAGTTATTTAATAATAAATATAGTTTTCAAAAACAGTTAGTGAAAATTAATTTTTGCTAAAAATCGAAACCGGAGAAGTCGAATTGTAACAAAGGATGTAAATATTTTCCGAGATCTTAGGTGAATTTAGCAAAACTCAAGCCAGAATGAGTTACTGAAAGATGTTTGAATTTATTTAAGTAAGAACTAAATTGACAGGTGCACGCACGGAAGTCGTCGAGCGTTACGACGATGACGATGACGACGACGACAGAAGCTATTCAGCAAATGAGGTCAATGACCAGGTTTGTTTGTTATAAGTGAAGTAAAAAAAAGAAAACATAAAAACGAACGTTAAAACTTAAGCGGAGGGGGGGGGGTAATCAAAACATCGAGAAAAAAAACTAACCTAAGGAACAACAAAGTAAACAGAAAAACGAACGTTACATGAAAAATGGCTTAAATAAGCTTGTTTCGATATTAAAATTTAAAAAATCAGTGGGTATCCGGGTGTTTTTGGGTGTGTGGTCGGGGGTGGATAAGTGAAGTAAAAAAAGAAACAGAAAAACGATCGTTACGTGAAAAATGGCTTAAATAACACTGGTTCAATATTTAAATTTAAAAAATCAAAAAAAAAAAAAAAGAAGACATCTCACACCACGATTCGAACCCAAAACATTTAGATAATGAATCAACACACTAATCAACTGACCTAACGCGACGTACATGAAATTTAGTCAGTTTTTCAACTATTTAAAGTAAATCAGGTCATGGCGTCATCTGATGCATGCGTAGAACTGGTCGTCGTCACGAGAGGACCGTTTTTGTTGACTTCCCCCTGTCAAAAATTGTCGATTTTTGGGTGAAAAAATGAACGTTTTTGGCCAATTTTTTGGTATTTTTCGTGCAAAGGATGGAGCTTCAATATGATACCACGTTTGTGAATTTTTGTTGTGTCTGTCGAAAGTTTTTAGCAGACACACGAACATACATACATGCATACATACATTTTCGCTTTTATATATATAGATGTTGATATTTTCATTTCGATTTTCACTCTTATAATAAAGAAGCACCAAAAATCTATTAATAACAGAGAAAGACTTGTACCTTTATAAAGAGAAAGAATGAGATTTTGTTTGCATCCAAATTTTATCATAATAATCTGAAAAATTTTATGCGTTGAAATAGAAGGAAATTTTAATATATTTACTTATTTTTTCACATTACATTGACTTGTTTGTGATTGTTATTATAAGGACTTTATTTTGGTAGAGATTGTTACTGCATTAAAAATGTATACACGATTGATTAATTATAATAAGATACAACGGATAACAATATTGAAAACTGAAGAAATATTAAGGAAAACCTTTGAATAAGGAGACTACCATGCATGAACTACACACACACACACACACAGACTGGACATAGAATACAAAATAACATCACATGAAAACTGAAACTGTATAATTTGAAGTTAAACCACTCTGCACCCCTGCATTTCCATGCTTCCTTATTGTGTGTGTGTGTGTGTGTGTGTGTGTGTGTGTGTGTGACCGACCAAAAAACTGAGGCCACATCAAATAAGCAAGGGCGGTCAAGGAGGATGGAGAGACTGAGGAGAGAAAGCACTAGCTACGTCTCTGTTGGATGAGTGTTAAGAGGACTGGGATCTTGGAGAGGCTTTTTGCAACCCAAATTCCAGTGAAGATCAATGGTCGCCGCTAATGCAAATTCATCTGTAATGGTTATTGAAAGTGGAGAGTATTGGAAATCTGGGGAGACTTGTTGTCACTCAGACTCCAGAGAATGCCACAAGTTGTTCTAAAAAAGAAATCATTGATGATTATCTGTGTGACTACAAGCAAGTAAATAATAATAATAATAACACCTCACTACTGGCAAAAGGAAAATTGGTCACCCTCACCTCCATTATGTCGACGTGTGCAAATGCAACATGAAAACATGCGATATTCACCCTACCAGCTGGGAGCTCAAAGCTAAAGTCCACAACATTTGAAGACAAACAGCAACCAAAGGCCTGGCCACTAGAGAAAGGTCCATATCAGAACAGGCAGAAACCAAAAGACTTAAGGACGGCCAGTCAACAAAATTCAACAGACCACCAACTCGACGCACCGACCTTCATCTACTACGTCTGAAACCGACACTCGAAGATAGATTTATTCAGCCACAGAAGACGGTGTTCAACCACCTCTACAGGTGCAGCCCCATAGTCTTATTGACTGACGGATGCCAACAGCAATAAAAACGTTAAAAACATATAAAAATATATGGACAGTGAGTTTAAGAGTAATATAATTGTTACACTTAGTTACAGACATGATTATAAAAACAGATACTTAGATAAGAATATGGTGTGGTTTGCTTGAAGCATTGTTAAAAAATAAAAGGCATTTTTCAAGGCTTACAATGCAGGAATATACAGTCGTTATGAGCAGATAAATAAATAAATAAATAAATAAATAATTTTTTTTAGTTTTATATTATTTTTTTTATTTATATTTATTTATTTACCTGAATCTTTTTCTTAAAACTGTGGATGGTACTTATTCCAAAGGCCCTTTCGGGTAATAACCCATCATCAGTGGAGAAACAAATCCTTTCTCTAGGCTGTAAATTTACAATTTTACAGCATAGAGAAAGGGTTTGTTTCTCCACTGATGATGGGTTATTACCCGAAAGGGCCTTTGGAATAAGTACCATCCACAGCTGAAAGAAAAAGATTCAGGTAAATAAATAAATATAAATAAAAAAAATAATATAAAACTAAAAAAAAATATTTATCATTCATTTATTTATTTATCTGCTCATAACGACTGCACATTCCTGCATTGTAAGCCTTCAAAAATGCCTTTTAGATACTTGGATAATTATAATGACCCGGACATAGATGTCAGCAAGATTTGTTAGATGTTTGAAAAAGATATTTAAAAATAGATTTAAACAAAGGAGTATCATTTTATATGAACGAACTTCAATTCATCAAGTCAGTGCTAAGTTTCAGCTGGTATCTATATATTAATACGGTGTGTGTTATTTTCTGCGTCACACTTACATTCGGGCTGTTTAATTGTTATGTACTTCCATTTCTTGTCATAATTAATTTTATCATGAATTCTTCATAAGTTTTGGTTTCGGTTTTGGATTATAGCTGATGGCACTCCAGTAATCTATTTTTTTTATAATTAATTTTATCAAGAATTCTTTATAAGTTTTAGTTTCGGTTTCGATTATGGCTAAAGGAACTCCAATTATATATATATATATATATATATACATATATATATACACGTTTTATTTTTTATTACCATATTTTTCTGTTAAGTTACATCATTGTTTCGGCTACACGACCGTTTTTTTTGCCGTTATGTAGCTTCCTCAGACTTTTACTGCATATTTGCTCTACAACAGTATTGAGCACTTTCTTCAGGTTTTTATTAATTACCATTTCTACTAAATATATATATTTCATAAGTTTTTATTTCGGTTTCGATCCAAGCTAATGCACCCAAGTCATATGGATATATTTTTTTTTTTTTTTTTGAAATCGCAACTTTATAATATATAAAAATCGATAGAACATTAACTCTTTAATAATATATACAAAATCTGCAAGAATTAAAATATCAAATACGACTGGGCTTTGCCGAGCGTTTGTGCTAGCTTAGATAAATACTTTTGCAGTTTTAACGAAAAAGCTACAATAATATCAGAGCGTCTCCATTTACACTGAACATCTACAGAATGCCAGCATCAATATATTACATATGAATGAGTCCCCTAGGTTCCACTAGTGAAATATTAATAGTCAAATACTTGGAATGTGAACACGTGTAAACACTGGAATTTGCATTAATGTGTTGTTATTAAAGTATTATAAAACTAGACGTTTTAGCCCATTAAAAACGGGCAAAAGCCTTTTGCCAAATTCATGGGTGAATATGGTTAAATCTGTGTTAATTTTTGCATTAAATATTCATCCTTATTAATCTAATAGTACAAGGTGCTTTAAATAAGTTTCCAGACTTTTTTGTACAGGCATTTAAAATTGTTGTAGACTTGAAAATTCAGTATGTTATTGCTATACATCTTATGAGATGACTGATCATTTTTTTATGATTTCAGGTTCAAATGAACAGCTATAGCATGAATTGGAATACACTCTACTAAAGCCTAATTGTCACGGTTGGTGAATTTCAAAAGTGCAATCTGGACGTGAGACACTTTAGAAGAACGATATGCAATAAAATTCTGATTTAAACTTGGAAAAAATGCCACAGAAACATATGGACTGCTTTAGACAGCTTTTGGGCCATCTTGCATGAATCGAGCATCAGTTTTTGAGTGGCATAAGAGATTCAAGGAAGGCAGGATGTCTGTGAGAAATGATGAGGTATGGGAGGAGTAAGGAAGTCAGAACACCAGAGTTAATTTGCCAAATAAATAATTTCATGGATAAGGACCGTCGGGTGTCAATAGAGACAATAAGTGCACAGTTTGATGTCAGTTTATTCACGAGGAACTGGAGATGCAGAAGATTTGTGCAAAGTTTGTCTCAACGGTGGTCAGAGAAGATAAAAAAAAAGATGCTGTCATGACAGTAGGGAGATGGTCAAGCTGATCAATTGAGATCCTGCAGTTCTTGATGCTCTGGTGACCTGCCTTGAAAGTTGGATCTACTGCTATGATCTAGACACCAAGAGACGGAGTTTCCAGTGGAAGCATGCTGGGTCTCTCAATTCCAAGAAGGTCAGACAGTGCAAATTCAACCAGAAACTTATGATGATCCCTTTCTTTGACAGCACTGGCATGATCAACATGCACTGGGTTCCCACTAGACAGACAGTCAACAAGGAATACTATGTTGAGGTTTTAAGAGAGTTCAGGAAGAGATTTAATAGGAAGAGGCCAGCACATTTCAAATTGGGTCAGTGACATTTCCACCAGGACAATGCACCAGTTCACAACTGTATCCTTATCACAGACTATTTGACCAAGATGGGCATCAAGACAGTTCCTCACCTTCCCTATTGTCAAGACCTTGCTCCCTGTGACTTTTAGTTATTCTATAAGCTTAAGGAAAACCTTAGCGGCTGTCATCATGAAACGATTGATGAGATGAAAGAGGCCCTGACAAGAGTCATTGACATGCTCACACAAGAGGACTTCCAGGAGGCCTTCCAGAAGTTGTTGGAATGGTAAAAGTGTATTGTAGCCGGAGGAGATTACTTTGAAAGGGGACTAGAATTTCATGCGTGTACTATCAATAAAAGTGCCCATACGAAAAAAAGTCTGGAAACTTATTGAAGGCACCTCATACATTGAATGGATACGATAATACTTGGTTCACTGCACCTTATTATAACAAAGGTCCATACAAAATTTCAACCAGATCGACTCAGTAGTTTTCAAGAAAACTTCTAAAGTAAATGTGTTGTGGTGATTAATGCTTATTAATAGTCTCTATTAATCTTCAACTGTGCATCGAATGGATACCATACTACTTAGTTTGCTGCACCTTATAACAAAGGTTCAGAGAAAATTTCAGCCATATCGGTGGACTAGTTTCCGAGAAAAAAAATGACACAAACATACAGACAAAATGGCTAAGAAAAAAATATATAGATTAACACACAAAACTTGGAAAGGAGAGTGAATTTAGTTAATTATGATTTCCATTTACATGAATTACATTGGAGTATGAGATACACTATGCAAAACTAAACAAAACTTCCATAAGCAAAGTTTCTTTCCTAGAACTGTCTGTTTGCGCAACAAAATAACACGGGGCTGCTTCCCAGCTAACTACAACATAGTCTTTTTCAAGTTCAATGTAAACAAATTCTTGCTGAACAGTCCTCTTAAATAATCAAATTCTGACCCATCACCAATCATTATGGTGTTGCCTTATTGTTCACCTGACATCGTATTTACAGAGTGGATAGAGTATAGCATGTGACAATAGCAAGATTTACCAATTATCATTCCTGAAACTTTAACGAAGCCAATTCTGTCCATAATGCCAACTTGTCGATGTTATTAAAGAAGAAAAGGATGCAACTCTTAGAACTGCAAAGAACCAGAATCATACCGTAGTCAATGGGAGACAAACCATCTCAACAATGGCATAGAAAGGAGTGTCCAAACTACGGCCTATAGGCCAGATCCGTCCCACTAATCTGGCCTGCGGATCTCTTATGGAAAACGTAAAAGTGCTTGTTAGATCGTTTTTTTTTTAAATATTTTGTTTTAAGCAAAAACAATACTACTGTCATGTCGAAAATAGTAATATATCCAAAAATTACAATAATTCATTGAGTAGAACAACTGCTATTGCATCTTTAGTAAAAAAAAAAAAGGAGGGGGGGGGAATAAAAAAAAAAGGAAAAAAAAAAAGTCTATCGCTATAGACAACAAATATTACAGCCATGAACAAGTAATTCAAAATATTCGTTCTGGTTTATGTCCTCTGTGTGTAGACTCTTACTGTCTGCTTCATAACGTCTAAGAAAAATGCAATTTTACCCAATTTTTCGTAAAACTTACTTTTAGCTATAAGTAACTTTCTACTCGATGAATTTTCGTAATTTTTCTGGATATATTACTATTTTCAACATGACAAGTACGTAACATTGTTTCTGGTTAAAACGACATATTAAAAAAAAAAAAAAAAATAAATTGATCCGTCGACTGCATCTTAACAAGCACCAATGTAAAAATATTCAGGAAACGAATTTTAAAATCGAAATAGTATGGTAGGTTTTGTTTTTGTGCACCGTTCCAACATTTCAAAATAGAACCGCTGAAATACAACATGAGGCTCTTTACAAACAGACTTTCCTTTCTCCAATTTTACAACATGGCAAGAAAGAAGAAAAGAAAAAAAAAAGAAAACAACATACGTAGGATGTAGTATGGCTCAGAAATATATTTATGTTATAAATTTCAAACAAGTAAAATATTTGTTTATTTTTCTTAATATTACGTTGCTATTTGGCTTTCAAATGCACTTGATGCGTATTTTATTTTATTCAAATTAAATATACGTTTCTATATGGAACTCACACCCTTGACGTTACATCTAAATCATTTTTTTTATCTTGGTCAGCATAGCTCCAGAAAATCAGCAATATGGATCCTCGTTCGAAAACTTTGGAAACCCTTGGTGTAGACTGTTGGCTTTGGTGCTGAAGGGAAAGGTGCCTGGCTGAGATTTTGTGTCGAAATTAGAAGTGAAAGAAATTTACTTTTTATTATTATCAGTTATTTTTATGATTAAGCCCCCAAATTATTTGTCCATGAAAATTAAATTTGCGTACGTCATTATTGAATCGAGTGAGACACAAGTGTGTTCATTTTATTTTTTTTACATGGGGGTCACCATTTATAAAGGCCCGAAGGTAACTCAGAGATGAGGGTTATTGCGTGTACAGTAATCAATGAGATAGTATTGTAGTAATCATTAGTATTGGGGGTTTTGATAGAGTGTCTTACTTAAGGAGGGGGTTTGTCAGGAGTTTGTTTATGTTGGACTTGAAGACGTCCAAGTTGTAGTCAGGTGGGAAACAGGCAAGCGGCAGAGAGTTCCACTGGCATGCAGTTCTAAGAAAGAAGCTTTGCTCATGGAATCTACGTTTGGATTTAGGCACAGATAAAGAGTGGGGAAAATTATTGACAGTAGTTTCAGCCAGACGAGTGTTTCTCATGAAAGATTGGCGAGGGGGGACGAGGGATTGGAGCTCAGACGAGCACCTGCCATGGAAATAGTGATAAAACAAAGACAGGCTTGCAACGTCTCTAAAGATAAATCTTGATGACTTATAATATATTATTCATTTATTTTATATACATTATCACTGATTTTATTTAGCTATTTATATTTTTATTGTATATATTTATTTACTTATTTCATTTATTTTATTTAGTTGCTTATTTTTCTTCTTACTTAAGCATGTCTTAACTCGGCAAGTGTGTGAGATGTGGCCATTGAACTTTTGAATGCCACATGAGGCTGAGCCGTTGATTGAGACGGGAGACGCTGAAATCATTAAACGTCCAGTTTTTAGTATACTGAACTGCTCAGTTAAATGTAATTCACATATTGGGGCCTCAGATCAGTGAGGGGGTGGTGGAGATACACGAAAAAACTGTCGAGAGGTAGGTGCATATTCTCTACTGAAAACCGAAATTATCTGTATACCAGAATAGATTACCCTACAAAGAAAATAAAAAGATAAACTTTATTATATACAAGTCTACAGGAAGAGGTAGGCTCCAAAATGGTGAGTATTCTCTCCTGATTACTTGACATTATCTGGAGATTGGAATAAACTATTCCTACAAGTTAAAACATCTGATGAACTTGATTACATACATTTTTCTGCAAGGTAAGCTGTTTCTTCCAAACAATAATATCTTGTTGGTCGCTCGCTTCATTGCGAGTTTCTGCTACTGCTTCGGTAGCAAATATTAATATAATGATGACTTCCAAATATCGAATAAAGAATTCTTCTTTTCTGATTTACAGAGATGCCACATTAGTAGCGTGAGTAATTGCTCTTCTCATTTCTAGTCGGATTTGTTTGGGGCGTCTTAATTTATTTTAGTTGAGATAGTAAGTTGGGTTCATATTTATTTTCACATCATATAGTCACCACTCATCGAAGCCTGTTTATAGTGGACTTGAAAACGACCATGTTATAGTCAGCCGGGACGCAGCTCTGTGGTATTGTGTTCCATGGGCAAGCAGTTCTATTTTTAAAAAGTATACTGCGTCCATACATATAAACAACTGTTAAGGAAAAAAGATAATTTGAAAATATCTATTGAAGCCCCCCCCCCCCGCCAAGAAAAGTGCAAAATGGCTTGGTATGACATTTATGCGGTTAAGAGGAAGGTAAAACATAGCATTAAATGGATACGCGATTAGCGTATTAGTTCAAGAGACTACTCAAAGTTTCCAAACGTGTGTTTGTTTGTTTTTTTCATTCGAACGCTCAAGTAGAGAGAATGCCTTATACAGAAAAATAAGACAGCATTACGTTTCAACTTGTAAGCAAAAGGAATTTATTATCCTTCATGCTAACAATAAAATAGGAAGACGCCAGAAAAATAGAAACCCATCAATGTGAAGTTAAAAAGAAAAAAAAAATGTCACATGTGACATCATCATCATCATCATCATCATCATCATCATGGCTGACCATCAGCAGTAAGAATGATGGTAGTGTTCTGCCAGGGTTCGTACACATTTTCAACATCTATTTTCAAGGACTTTTCAAAGTTTTCCAAGGCCTTCTCCAGTCAAAATTCAAATTTTCCAAACAAAATTTGAGGTTTGTTTTACAATCAACAGCGATTTGAAAAAATAGTCAAAACTTAAATGTACAACAATTAAATGTTACCAAAATCTTATTCTAAAAAAATAGCATGGTCCATATTTTGCGAAAGTGCCACGTTGATAAAAGGCAACAGTTCAACAAAGGAAACCAAAGTAAATATATGAGGTCCTAAGATGGAAAATGAATAGAATTAATTAATAGATATAAACATATTAGAAATTTAAATCAAGTAGATATATGTGGGGGGAAAAGTTTCTAAGTAACGGGTCCATAAGGGCTGGTGTTAACAAGCAAGGGCCATGGAGGTCACGTGAAAAATTTAACAAATACAGACACTTGCAGTGTTGGGGCCCCGGTCAATGGGAATAAGAATTAATGAGAGTTGGATAGATCACATGTTCCGAGGTGAGATTTGAAAAAAACTTCACTTTTAGTTTTGAGAAGCAAGAGAACAAGATGTAACACAGATCGGTACGACTCCCTCCGACTCGACCAAGGCATAAGGGCTAACAAATAGAACATGACGATATGTTTCTGAATCATTGTGTTTTGAAATCTAAAATAAACTCAACTACATCGAAAAAACAAGAAGACTTTCTATCTTTGATTCTGCATGAAAATTAAAAGAATGAAGAAACGACCTGTAGCTGAGCGAATCAGCTCAGTAACAGGTGGTCCTGAAGGCATGTGTTTGAATGACTATCTATGAGGTAACTTTAAGTCAGAAAGGGTTGATATGATTTTAACTATCGACATCTATATGCATGTATAAAAGAAAGGCGATCACAGGCCAAAAGTTAAATGTTCTGTCTTAATTGGGTTACTGAAGATTTATAACTTTGCTTAAATGTCATATATAAATGCATGGAAAGTAGTGATGGGACGATTCCAAAATTTCCTGATTCTGATACAATTACCGATTCCGATTCTTTTAAAATCACTAAATATTTAGCTTTTTCTGTTTTTCTTTAGATTACCGTAAAAACCCATGTGATATATTTTCACGGTCGTAAAAATACACTTGTGTGGATTATTTATAGATTTTAAATTTGTTGTAGCTTAAAATCCATACATACTAACTATTTTTCTTCAATAGCAATAATGTAAAATAAAATTTTAAATAAATGGTCCTACTTCGAGCTGCGCTGGACAGAGTACAAGGCTGTGACTCAGCTCATTGGCACGGACATCGCACACCAACTCCTCGAATGCTGCAAAGACAGCCTTCGAAAGGACCTCACACAGACTTGAAGCTCATCTAGTCTGAATATTGAAAATCATTAAAGTAAGGATATTTTAACATTCTAAGTGTTGAAGACAGACTGTATACTTGCCAACTCTACAAACTTGACAGACACATCAATAAGTCTGCATCAAAAGGATGAAAGATATTTTTCAAACAAAAACTATTTTTAACTTTTTCTTTTTCATATTGATAAATAATGAAGTTAATATTAATCAAAAATGATATATTTTTAATAAGGAAATGATACAGTTTATGAAGCATCATGTATGAATATTAATAAAAATTGAAACCAAATAAAAATGCAATTTTAAAATAAATAAAATCATTTATTACACTGGACAAGAATCTTTTACTTCTTAATGTTGTCTGAATTTCTACAACTGATTTAGGATTTTTTTTTTATCACTGCTGAATCAGGAAGTGGCATCCTTTGCTTTCCATCAGGTCAGGTTTTTTTGTGCTAAGTTGATTTAAAAAAATCAGATTCTGTGAAAAATCGATTACATTTTTGTAACATTATCAGCTGATTTTTGTCAACACATATAATCCTAAATATGTTTTTAAGAGAAAAAAATGTTTTGCCAATAATATATATTGATTACCTGATAGAAACATCGATTACTGTAAACTGAATGGTGAATATTAATAAAGTTAAGTACACATAAATTGTATATTGCTTCAGCATTGTTCAAACTGTATGGCTTGAACTTCCGTTTTTCAAATTCCTGGAATGCTCAGCAACAGGGAGGTCTCTCTTCAGATTCCAACAGTAGTCAGCCATCAAGACTGCATTCCAGCAACCTTGATACCTGGTCTTCATCTCTTTCAGGTCCTGACGGAATCTCTTCTGCTCATCACTCATTGAACCCAGGTTCTCAGGAAACCAGTCCATATGTGAAAATAGCTAGTTCATCTTGATGTTCATGTTGATGTTCATGTTGATGTTCATGTTGATGTTCATGTTGATGTTCATGTTGATGTTCATGTTGCAGTTTAGATTTCTGAAAGCAGTCACCATGTTGCTGACAAGTTCTGCATAGTTTCTGGCCTTATGGTTGCCAAGAAAGTTTTTCACAGAACAAATACCTCCATGCTTCCAGTTCCACTTTGTTCATTGAGTTTCCGAACTCTGGATTTTTGATATGCAGCTGGATCTTAAGACTGTCAAAGATGGCACTCCATGGCCAATCCTGGAAAAGCCTGGCACAAATAAGTGAAACAGTCACCATTCTTGTCCTGAGCCTTGGTGAACTGCTTGATTAAGCCAAGCTTGATGTGCAGGGGTAGGAAGAGTATTCTGTTTGTCCACCAGAGGGTTGTTGATGATGTTCCTTTCTTTGCAAGGAACCAATATCTCCTGCACAAGCCAGTCCTTCTTTGTATAAGCTAAACACTAATTTTTGAAAGATTTTGAGCGTTTTTGACTTCAAACTGATCCCTTTTCAACATCACCATCCAAAACTATCGAACCTGAATACTTCTTGTCATTATAATTATTTCCAATCAAAACATAGCATTTTATCAACACCAACTTCTAGAATGCTCCACACATGCATACATGTGAACAAAAACATTAAAAAAAAAATGACATGTGGTCATAGCCTAACAACATGACCTATTTAAGCAAAACCAGTGAGATTTTTGGATTCAGCACATCAGATTCATCCTAAATCAGCTGAAAAAAAATGCAGACAACAAATTTGTTGTTGATCAGGCTTAAATCACACACACACATATATATGTAAACATTTATTATTATTAACATATATATGTAAGCATTTATTATTATTATTTGTATTTATTTGCTTGTCCGAGAGAGCAAAATGTGACACAAAGTTGTTTTTATTATAGGGGAAAACTAGCTCCAAAAAAAGCGGCACTCTGGAAATAGACAAAAATAAAAATTGCATTTGTAGAGAAGGATTTCCTTCACATTGACTAAAGACAAATTACCTAAAGTGTAGCATCAGAACCGATACTACACTATGATTTTAGCCCAATTATGTTTTTATATAAACTAAAAAAAAAAAAAAAATAATAATAAATGATATCTATTAATTTTAAAATTACATCATTTTTTGGTATTAATTTCTAAATCATGCCTACACAACTGTCTTGTTTTTTAAAACCCTGACTGAATTCCTGCAAAAAATGATTACCAACATATCAAGTAAGAAATTGGTAGAAAAAAAAAAAATAATAAGACCTGTGACTCAAAATCAAGTTTAAACAAATATTCCCACCTCTGCTTCTGACAAATAGCTACTGGCAAGGGGAACAGATTAAAAATTTGGTTCATAATAGTGCAAGTTAACCTTGAGGCAATCATTAGATCTCGGTTGGTGGTCTTTGAAAGTGCAAACTGGAGATTACCAGGTCAGACTTTAAAAAACTTGGTGGCATTCATTCGACATGTCCTATACGGATCAAAGAAGGGGCCAGTTTAAACCTGCTTTGAGTGAGAGCCTACACAAACACAAGTAATTAATGTCTGAAATAGGAAGTCAAGAGTCAGCAATTTTTGCCAGTTAATTACTAATACCACCAACAGAATGAAGAGAGAAAAACATTTCTTTGAAAAAAGTGTATACCGCTGAGAGTCTCAGAAAAACAAAATAAAGTAAATTTTTTTTATTCATTTAATAAAACAAGTGATATAACATTGAGAAATCTTAGAACTCAAACAAATAACAAAATAATGTTTTAAAAAATGTGAGCATTCAAAATTTGTGCCAA
Organism: Euprymna scolopes; assembly: GCF_053919585.1. Taxonomy (NCBI): domain Eukaryota; kingdom Metazoa; phylum Mollusca; class Cephalopoda; order Sepiida; family Sepiolidae; genus Euprymna; species Euprymna scolopes. The sequence continues at coordinate 149,827,152 of NC_136491.1, forward strand.
CGTAGTTATGTCATTCGCAACAAGGTGTTATGAACTTCTACACATATAGGAGCATATCTTTGAATGAACTGAAAGATCAGCCTGTGTAATGTTTTGTAGCAGAAAGTTTATCAAATGAAAAGAAAACAAAATCTTTCTACACCTGCGTAGTGGATAAAGTACTTAGTAAAATTCAGTTGTAAAGTTACACTCTTCTAGAGGTTGAAAGTTCATCCTCAAAATACAATTGTGAATTACTTAGGACTTCTACCCAATCATAGCTGATGGAATGAGAGCATACTACCCAGTAGATTAAACAAAAAGTTCCGTTTGAAATTCAAGATTCAACAGAAAATTCCCAGAGTTTGACAAGATACACCTGAAGAAGGTCGGAGGTTACATCGATCGAAATGTTGTGAAAATGACACTCAAGATGAGAATAGTAGTCTGGAGAATCCAAATAATATGGAATATCTATATATATAAAATCTATATATATAAAAGACAAAATCTATATATATAAAAGACAAAATCTATATATATATAAAAGACAAAACGGCCGAGTGCGTTTTTGTATGTCCAGCAAAGGCTTTTTTCGCCGGGGTTCTCGTTGGGGGAGGGGTACTATGTTTTAGAACATTTTATATACTCCCTAGATCTTAATATCAATGATTTGGGAGGAGACAGCATCTCTAGATTTATTTTGATTGACCTTTATAAAATTCACGCTGTTCCATCCTCTTGCGTGTTTGTTGGTCTTTTTTGTATAAATAAAGTGAAACTCACTGATGCAAAGGCGTCAGCGACCTTTTGTGCTCAGATGTCTTAAAAGCAATTAGCTTTGATCAATGTGGGGAAAACCCTTCATATCAGACAATTGTTATTCATTTGAGAGCACCCCCTTTTTCAGGGGAATTTGGTTTCACCAACATCATGGAAAAACCGGCAGAAAGCTGACCTGGTCTTCAGCCAATGTTCGTTTCTGCATCTGCTAGCAAGTCAACTTTTGATTGACATCACTAAATTTCAATGCTTTTCACTTCCTTTGGCTTCGTAGCGTAGCGGTAAAAGTTCACGCTTTCTTTCACTTTCTTTTCCACCTTCGAGTTCGAGCCTCCCTCCTTACTAACACTTTTTTGGTTTTTCTTTTACGCCTTCAAACATCCGGGCAACGCCGGGTACCCCCGCTAGTCTAATATATAAAAGGCAAAATGGGCGCGAGCGTTTGTGTATGTCCATGAAAAGCTTTTTAATTTGGTGGTTCTCACATCAGATTACGGGAGAAGTTTTCTTATATTTCCTAGATTGAAATATCTCAGATCCGCAAACAGACATCGTCTATCATTTTTTTTTATCAAGTTTCTGCCGTCGTTTCGAGCATTTGTTTGTCTTTTTTGTAAAAATAAAGTGAAACTAATCGAACGCAAACGCCTGCCGCCTAGCCTTCCAGCCGGGTAGTATCTGTTGTGTAATTGGTCCTTAGTCAATGTAAAGGAAACCCTTCATACAGAGACAATTACTATTTATTTGGATATTGTCAGAGTGCCTCCTTTTTTGGGGGGAGCTGGTTTTCCCCCACATTTAAAACGACCTTCGTGAGAGGTTTAAAAGCAACGTCATTTCAGCAAGTCATCTTTTGGATTGACTTAATTTGAATGCTTTACACTTCCGGTCGCGTCATGGCATAGCGGTAAAACATCAGATTTTCTTTCACTTTCTTTTCTGCCTTTGCGTCGCAGGTTTGAGCCTGCCTGCCTACTATCACTTTTTTCCCACCTACAAACACCCAGGCAACGATGAACATCCAGGCTAGTCTTTCTATAAATAAGAAATAATATATTTGTCTTATCTACACCAATTTTTTTCCTGATTCCGATACAATTACAGATTTTGTTCTAAATTCCTGATTCCGATAATAAAAGTGCCAGAAAGAACACAATCACAGCAGATTCAGACGATACAATAATCATCAACAAGATAAAATGTACATTTTGTTTTATCTATGAGGGGACTACCCCTTCGCGATTAATACCACTAACAGAATGAAAAAAGAAAAAGTCTTCTTGAAAAAAAGGCGTACACCACCAAAAGAATAAAAAAAAATAGTTAAAATCTATTTAATTCATTTAGTTAAAAATTGTATAACATTGTTTGGTTTTCTAAAATTTCTCAAACTATGAAATATTGGTTTCAAAATACTTCTATTCAAAAGTCAGTTAGGTTTTGTGTAAACCAAAACTAGGATCTTTTTTTTTGGCAATTTCTCAGCTTTGTTAGAAATTAGCTTTTAGAAATTTATTTCCAAATTAACCTATCTCTGACCAGGTTTTTATTTTTTAAATTATTTGTTTATAGCAATCACTCCAGACAAAGTGTGAAACCACTTGATGTAAGAAGCCAACAAGAACAAAGGATGATTATCAAAAAGACAGGAGTTCCTTAATCTTGAAAAGATCACGTTTATAGGAGGAAATCAGTCATCAGGAAAAAAGTTTCACAAGTTTGCAGTTCTTGGAAAGAAGCTACTGAAATAGAAAGGTGTATTACAATGAGTAACCAAAAGCAGCAAATGATTTTATTCCTGTTTCTCTCAAGTCCATTTTTATTACTTTGTACCATGTTTTCCTTGACTTTCTCTTTGAACTGGACCTGCTATGTTAACTGATGTCTATCTACTGACCCAAGAACTAATGCATTCATTCAATGTAGCTATACCATCGAAGTTTCACATCTTTCTATACTGTCCAGATTTAATCTTTCTTTGAGCTCTTCAGAACTAAGCCTGTTTTTAAGAGTAACATCACACATCCAGTGTGTCATTTTCATATCATTTCTCTCTATGCAACACATGTCCTCAACCCTTACTGGCCAGGTTTTACTTCCATACATAAAACTGCATGCCCGTCTGATAGACACATATCCTTGGTCAACATTAGTAACGCTCTGCTGGTTAGTACTCACAGAAGTTCCCTGAAGCGACTCCATCCATTCCTAACTTGCAATTAAACTCGGCCTTACTCCACCATTCTCCACTAGTACCAAGAAAGTAACAAAACTTAACCTCAATAGCTTTGCCATCCAGATATATTTTGAACCACTTATGTCACCTCCCCGCCCCTTCACCACCAGTTGCTAACATTTGTTAGAAAAACTAACCATTTTTCACAGACTACACCCATTTTCGTTTTATGGAAAAACATTTTGATTTATAGATTTTATTTTGACAAACAAAAACTATACAAAACAAAATTAGGCACAAGGTTAATCAAAAAAGATGTTGTTGGTAGTGGTGGTGGTGGGGGGGGGGTCTATGGTCATCCTTGTTACAGGACCTTTGATTTGTCTGAGATATTCCTAGCTAGAGTTCTCAGTCACCATAATACCACATTCACACCAGGGGGTTGTCCAAGTTAAGATTTCCAAATCAAGTTTTTTTTTAAACAAAAAAAAAAAATGGGTGTAATATATATATATATATATATATATATATATATATATATATATATACTAGCAAAAGTACCCGTCGTTGACTGGGTTCAAAAACAGCCTACAGAAAATGGACTCTGATTTATGAAAGTATAATAGGTTATGAAAAGGAAGGGTTGTAAAGAGATAGCTTCGAATTTGGGGGGTATCAAAATCAAAGCAAAATATGATGAAAGTAAAAATAAAATAGATAAAACCCATAATTTATTATACCATACCTGTTCGCACTGAAACACTTATCACAATATTCTGTGGATCTATATTAAAAAACCTTGTTAAACTTTGTGACATATTTCCATTTTATGGAGGTCAGGCGCGAACAAACACCCCATAATTTATTATACTATATTTCTTCAAACTAAAACATAATTATCAAAGTATACTTACGCAGATAGATATGAAAAGTCTTTATTAAAGTTTGTGCCTATTTTCATTCTATGGAGGCCAGGCGCGAACGCAGACCCCACAATTTTATTATACCATCCCTATTTAAGTTGAAACATACTTATCAAAGTATTATTATGTACATCTATACCAAAAACACTTCTAAACGTTTTTCGTTTTAATTTTTAAATTTATTATTTCCATACTTTGTGGACCAGGCTCGAAGGCAGACCCCACAATTTTAATGAACCACCGTTCTGCCAGATCAAACATACCCATTCCTGTGTCTCAATACATCTATCATTATATGTAATCAGTTTTTTAAAATAGTCAGCCATATACGAGCCTATTCGTGACCAGACGCACACACAGACATTCAGCTTTATATTATATATATATATATATATATATATATATATATTTTCTTTGTAAAAAAATAACATTTTGGAAAAACTTCTGATCTTGAACTTTTTTTTCAAAACTCAAAATGAAAATTAAGATGTATTTATAAAAACAAATTTTAAGAATGTTTATTAAAATTAACAAGAAAACTAAATCTGATCATACGGTATCACTAGAAGAATACTTAACATAATTAAATCCTTCTTAGATAAAAGAAAATCCAGGTTATCCTCTACATCTAAACAATATGATATAAATGCGAGAGTGCCTCAAGGGTCTATCCTTGGACCTCTATTATTCCTAATATTCATAAATGACCTCCCTGACAAAATTGCCTCTGAGATGGGTATATATGCTGATGACACCACGCTCTATAACAGACACGACAGGAAAACAAATGAACACATATCTAAAGAAATGGACGAAACGCTAGAGGATGACCTCCGATTTGGAGTGGAATGGGGACAAAAATGGATGGTCACATTCAATGCTGCCAAGACTAAACTTGTTTCCTTCAATAATTACAAGAAACCTTCTCTACCATCAATAGCAATGACCAAAGACTCTTTATCACAAAGTACATCTTTTAAACTCCTTGGCCTAAAGTTCACAGGAAACATGAGTTGGAACAATTACATTGAGAGCATTGCCAGGACCGCTGCGAAGGTAGGTTCTCTCTACCGTGACAGAACACTACTACCGCCCGAAAGTAGCCCGTACCTCTATAAGGCCACCATTCACCCATGTATAGAGTATTGTTGTCATATTTGGGATGGTGCATCTGCTACTAGTCTCTCGCTCCTAGACAAGGTTCCAAAAGAGAGTCGCCAACATGATAGGTCCTGAACTGTCATCTAAGCTTTGGCCTCTGTCCTATCGATGAAATGTTGCATCCCTCTGCCTGTTCTACAAGTACTTTAATGGTGAATGCTTCCACGAACTACAAGCACTTGTACCCTCTCGACGTAAATACCCCTGCCAAACCGACAAGCAGCTAAATCCCACCCCTTCACAGTAGAGATCCCTAGATGTAAGAGAGCTTTCTACTCCAGTAGTTTCTTCCCCGGAACCGCCTTTGGAATTCCCTTCCGGGTCCCTGCTTCCCCAACTGTACTGACATGCAGAAATTCAAGTGTAATGTGAACTGACATCTTGCTGCCCAACTTCCTACATAGTACCCCTGTAGCTTATGTCTCTGATAGTAGCCCCCTACATCAAAGTGGTAATGTACCTTGTTTGGGGTGAAAATGTAATAAAAAAAAAATTAATTAAAAAAATACAGTAAATTTATTAAGTTTATAAAATTAATTAAAAAAAACTATGAGAAATTAAATGTGTAATTCGTTATTTATTATTGAAAATTACTACATCATAATTCAAGTCATGAAGGGTTAATACCCTTTTTAGCATTATTTATGCCGTTCTTAATCAGCTATTTTGTTTCAAAGATATCTTCCTCGATTAGCAAAAAGATTCATTTGGTAAATGAATCTTATTTTTAAAAAATTACTAGGACATTAGCCTTTTATACTGAAGAGAAATATTTAAAAAAAAAAAGAAAAAGAAAAAGAAATGGTGTCTTTATTTTTATTTATTTATTTATTTATTTTTTATCCTAAGCCATTTAAATTGAATTTTTATTACTTAAATCTAAACACAATGAGTAACAAAACAAAGCTGTCCTGTTCCACTCCCAACACCTGTTTAGCGTTTCCTAATTGTTACGGTTTCTATATATTGTGTCACATCAAAAAAAAGCAACAAGTGGAAAAGCAAAGTGTCGGAAATTTGCAGTCGCACAAAACTCTCCGTTTTAAGTGGGTGCAGTGAGTTAAGTGTTTTATGAGTCAAACAGGATTAGCTGGACATGGGAAAGGGTTTAGTTGGTTACATCGATGCATTCGTTTATTTTAATCCGAATAAATCCTTTTCTGTTTACTGAATTTTTTTTTTTTTTTTTTTTTTTTACTTGGGAGTCACCACTTATCAAGGCCAGATAGCTACTCGAAGATAAGGGTTAATGGATGTAAGGTGGTAGTTTAGTAATGGTGTAAATTAAGTAGAATTTGATTATTTATGGGGACGGCTCAACAAGAACTTGTTTACATTAGATTTGAAGGGTAGCATGTTGTATTCAACCGGGAAGCAGTTTAGTGAAACAGTGTTCCACAGACGGGTAGTTCTGGGAAAGAAGCTTTGTTCATGAAATCTACGTTTAGAGTGTGTGTGTGTGTGTATGTGTGAGGGGGTCGTATATAGTGGTTGTACCTATTTACAATGCCTCCTCACGGGACAGAGTTAGACACGAGGGTCGTTTTTTAACGTGGAGAAAAGGTACAAAAATAAAAATTGTCTCAGTCGTGAAGGATTTCTCCTCCACTGAAAGAGAACGAGAAATGTAAGTGCTGCATCTGAAAGTGGTTGTAGCTAGCTAGTCGAGTGTTTTTGTGAAAGTTTGGTAAGGGGAGTGGGAGACCATAGATTAGAGTTTAGTCGAACACTTGCCATGAAAATAATGATAGAGCAGAGACAAACTCACGTCTCTTCTGTGGGAAAGAGATTGCAGGGAAGAGAAAAGGGCATCACCTACTAGATTTTGAAGCCGGTTTTGAATTCTATCAAGGCTGGATAGGGCGTGCCGAGCAGCTCCTGCCCAGATATAATAAGATGCAATGCAAAACATAATCGAAGTGAACTATTTACTTTTTTTTTTTTAATCTTTTTTTTCACTCCAAATTGGGACCAAATTTGCAGGGACACTATGTAGGGAGTTGAGCAACGAGATGTCTGTTCACATTACACTTGGACTTCTGCATAGCAGTACAATCAGAGAGCAGGGGCTCAGTAATTCCAAAGTCTAGCAGTTCGAAGGAAGAAGCTATTTGAGTAGAAGGCTTTCCGGCATCTAGGAATCTCTATAGTGGGGGTGGGATTTTGCTGCTTGTTGTAATATATGCTGAGCTAGTGCATCTTCGTCTGTATAAATTGCTACCACTCTTTTCCTACATGGCAATTGAAGCACGATTGTTTTATTTTATCAACTAAATTGAATTGAATTGAATTCCTATCCTAACCTTTTATAAATAGTGACTCATTAGTAGGGCTATGACAAGAGAATATTCTTTTCATTATTTTGACTTTCGAGTATATATCAGTTAATCTCTTATATGTTTTTATATAGTGATGTTCTCGATTGATTAACAGTGTCTAACTGTGTCGGATATATACTCGAGAGTCAAAATAATGATAAGAATATTCTCTTGTCATAGCCCTACTCATTAGTAATAACAAAAAATCAAATTAAAAAAAAAATCAATAGATCTATAGGATTTAATTTTTATATTTTAAAACCAACATGAGTGACACAAATAGGGCACTTCCCAAAAATACATCTTGATAAATAAAAAGTCTTAGTTTTGTGAAAACAGAAAAAGAAAATTAATGAAATTGAAAAGGAAAATGGGTCATGATGTACGTACTAGTCACAAAGCAGTGAACTTTACTACAAATGACTCAAATAGAAATTCACTGTTGAACACCGAGTTTTACATTTTGAGTGAAATAGTTGCATTTCTGAGTGATTTTTTCAAATGGTGACTTGGTGATTGTGTTTCTTTCACCAACAATCTTCCAAATTTCACTATTGAGTGAAAAATATCTTTTCAATCTGTATTTTTTTTTTTAAATGAGCAAAGTCAAATTGTTTAAACAATAAAAATTTGATACAACAATATGACCAAGTTCTCTCCGATTCCCTCTCCTCTTATCTTGAGCACATGGTACAATAGGGAAAGAGGCGGTTGGTTAATTTTAATGCATCTAAAACCAAGCTTCTATCTTTATATCGATGTTCTGATCTTCGTCTGGCATCAACTGAAAATGTCTCTCGTCTTATGGGGGCTCCATATTTTGACAAGCTTCTGGTCTGACTTTTACTTCTGATCTGAAATTGAACACATACATCAAATCTGTTGCCAAGGTTGCTGGAAAAATGGTGGGATCATTCTACTGCTCTAGTATATATTTTACTGCTGATGCAATTCTTTACCTCTATAAGAGTCAAGTAGGTCCAAGGATGGAGTACTGTTATATTTGGGCAGGATAAACTGCTAGAAGCAACTTATCCTGCCTTGACAGAGTTCAAGATAAACTTCGTAGCCTAGTGGGTGATGCCCTTTTCACTTCTCTGCAACCTCTTCCCCACAGAAGAGATGTTGCAAGCTTGTCTCTGCTTTATTATTTTCATGGCAAGTGCTCGTCTGAGCTACAATTAATGATCTCACCTCACAAAACTTTCAGGAAAAACACTTGTTTAACTGAAATCACTATCAATGATTTCTCTCACTCTTTATTTGTGCCTAAACTTAAACGTAGATTTCATGAACAAAACATTTTTCTTTGAACTGCACACTTACATTTCCCTATTTTCCAGCTGGCTACAATATGAGAGTCTTCAAGTCCAACGTGAATAAGTTCTTGATGAGCCATTCCCCATCAAGTAATCCAATTTACCAAATTCCCATTGATAGTGATTACTATGATATTGCCCCATTGACACTAATTAACCCTTATCCTCGGGTGGCCTCATAGCCTTGATAAGTGGTGACTCCTTTGTAGGAAAAAAAATTATTTTTTTTATTATAAAGGCTGTTTAAAAACATCTGAATAAATCAGAATGTTTATACTTTCAAGTCTCAACAAAAAATTTGATGTATATTTAGAATTACACTTATTTTAAAAAAAAATGCTGAAAAATCTTATATACGTACTAGTCACAAAACGAAGATGTCATATTCCAAAAATCATATAGGTTTGGCTAGTAACTTTTCTATTTAGTTAGTAAATGAAAATATTTAGTTGTCAAAAATCAACTAAAAATAATTTTGTCTGTAGAACCCTGGAACCAATCAAGAATGTTCCTACCTGATATAAAAGTATAACTCTAGCATCACAATCATCCATAATACATAAACACAAAAACGGTAGTCAACTTTCTAATATATAATAATACAAAATAAAGTTAATATTTCTTTATCAGTGTGTAAACTTTCTATTAGTGTTGAAACGATTAATCAAAATCGGAACCGGAAATCAGAAAAAAAAAAAATCCGAACTTTTTGGAGTATTGGAATCGTTAGCAGAAAAAATTGTGCTTCTTTTCCAATAGCAAAAACGATTCTTTTGTCTTTTTTGATCTTTTGATTTTTTTTAAAACAAATTCTTTCACTTCTGGTAGTAATGATAAAATAATAAATATTTGTTGATCGTAAATTAGCAGTAAAATTAAAATTGATAGATCATTCTCAACAAGCATATTTTTACGCTTGAGAAAATATCTGCACATTTAACGTGTATTTTTTACTATATACGTGAAAAAATAACTTCATAGTTAAACATTTAGAGATTTACAAAGAATCAGAATCAGTAATTTTGTATGGAATCAGGAAAAATATTGGAATCGTCCCATCATTACTTGTAGAGTCATCACACCCCTTCAGTGTTGAGGTCCCTAAATGCCAGAAAGCTTTCTACTCTAATAATTTCTTCCCTCGAACAACTAACTAGACTTTGGAATCCCCTTCCTGCTACCTGCTTCCCTGCCTGTACTGATATGTAGAAGTTTAAATGTAATGTAAACCAACATCTTGTTAATCTTTCTGAGGCATGGTCCTAAATAGTAACCCCATCATGTCCAAGTGGCAATGTGCCTTATTTGGAATGAACATGAGTTTAAAAAAAAAAAAAAAAAAAAAAAAGGCTAATTTATATTAATTTGTGATTTCTCTTAAAATGAAAGTAAATTTGTGGAGAGAGAGAGAGAGAGAGAGAGAGAGAGAGAGAGAGAGAGAGAGAGAGTGTAGAAGAATACCCATTCCAGGAAGATAAAATGAATTCCTCTGAATAGAAGTTTTGCACCATACTTTTATTTTATTTGTACAAAGATTAAAATCAAGGTATACTTCTCTTAAATCTTATGTCTAGAATCCTCATTCTAATTTTCATCAAAATCCATTACATAGAAAGGGATTAACTCAGAAGTACACTGGTTTCTAAAGACATCAGTAAGTTACTTCCCCTTTGGATGCAGAGCATGAACAGATGAAGCTTAATAGGAGACATATTTTCCCCCTGTTGAGCGCATTCTAGCGTTGGTGGGATATCCACATTCTACTTAAGATAGACATTCTACCACAATGATGAGTTTATGAACATTTATATTTGTTTTGTTATGTTGTATGACAAATCTTCATGACATTTGTTGATGTGTGTATTTGTACTTGAGCTTAGTCTAGTTAATCATTGTGCATTTATAATTGCAGAGTATTTTCTATTTCAGGTTAATTAAATTAACTATGAAACCCTAATACTTACAATATGATTTTAATTTCTGAAAACATTTAAAATTCAAGGCTTAAGCTTAAGCCATGTTAAGAAGAAATTGAAATTCAGGGAATCTTGATTAATAATTGCCTAAAGGGATCAAGTTTAATGCAAATCTGAAATATCTGAATTTGCAAATGGCAGCTTATGTACATATGCTTTCCAAATACCCTTTAAACTACTTTAAAGAAACTGAAATTTGAGGAATATTTATTAATCCATGTCTAATACCTATTGCTATAATTTTACAAAAATTAGACATATCTGAATTCTAATGAAAGGCTTCCAATGCATCTTTGCCCTCTTTCATAGAACTAAATATAGCTCAAATTATCCACCCTTACACTTAGAAACTGTGTTCCAAAATGCATAATCATTCATTACTTAGTTTAGGAGTGAATCCGGTACATAAAAATATATACACATATCTAACATTACAGATATTTACTATTTTATGGATATAGAAATATATTGCAATTATAAAATAATAAATTAGATATTTTTTTTAAGTATTTACTTCAATTTTACTCTCTCTTTATACATATATATAAAATATAATTATATTATCATTATCAAAGAGTAAATCTTTAACCAAACAAAACTTAACAGGAACAAATACATTAAGGATAAACCGATAAACCTGATAAACCTGCTTAGCAACAAAATCACACCCCTTCAGTGTTGAGGTCCCTAAATGCCAGAAAGCTTTCTACTCTAATAGTTTCTTCCCTCGAACAACTAACTAGATTTTGGAATTCCCTTGCTGCTACCTGCTTCCCTGCCTGTACTGATATGTAGAAGTTTAAATGTAATGTAAACCAACATCTTGTTAATCTTTCTGAGGCATGGTCCCAAATAGTAACCCCATCATGTCCAAGTGGCAATGTGCCTTATTTGGAGTGAACATGAGTTTTAAAAAAAAAAAAAAAAAGGCTAATTTATATTAATTTGTGATTTCTTTTAAAATGAAAGTAAATTTGTGTTGTGACCTTAAAGTGCTAACAACAAATAAGACAATACGGTGGTATACTTACAGAAGTACGAGAGACGTACTAAAAGTAATGCCTCCTATTTTTTTTTACTCATCCCGAATGAATCAGAGGGGATTGCAAATTGCAGTTATAATGGCTGAACTTATGCATTCATGACCTGAAAGTTTTATATCTCTGTTGCAGAGATTGACGGTGTGAGACTAAGAAAGCAAACCGTCATGCATGTAGTCAGAAGCTGAGATGCATCATTGAATTCCTCCATGCAGAAAAAATTGAACCAATCAACATTCACTGGTGCCTATTGAACGTTTACGAAACAAATGCAGTTGATGTCAGCACAGTTAGGAAATGCATTTGTTGAGAATAGAGGGGACTATGCAGAAAAATAAATTTTGCAGCACAAAAGATAACTTGTTTTAATGATACCACTCCCATTTTCATAGCTCTTGAATGTTTTAACTTTGGAGTTAAAAAGTAGGAGTTCTTACTTTTGGAACAACCCTCATATGTTACAGAAAGAGTGTTTTGAGACTTCATTGTAGATTCCTTTTTAAATAGTACCCAGAAGAGTTCAAAAAGTTAAACAGGCTAGAATAAAGGAAACGAAATAGATCAAATAATTCCGAAGAACACGTGACATAATAGTATTTATAGTATTCACAGTATTAATAGTATTCATAGCAAAGAATGAGACTAGTAACATCACGTTTGTCAGAGAGAAGGTGCAAAGAGGAAAGGGTTCTATATCAACCTTCTATCTAATGAGACAATGGCATTCTGCATCTAGTTTGGTACACTGCAGCATCTGCTGTGGTTATGAAGTTGAAGCTGGAGTTGCCTCTTCAGAAGCAGGCTTGGGTTGGTGATAAAGAGACCTAGGTTTGCCCAGTTACTCTGGTAACTGGACAAATCTAGGTCTCCTTATCACCCACAAATTTACGTTAGTCTCCTGAGTTTCAACTTCCCTTCTTAGCGTTACAGACAAAGTTTGATAGAAAGGCAAGCCAATATGGTGGAGCCAGTGCAGCTGTAGGAGTTGCCAGAAAGATCATGCAGTGCTTCACTGTCCGCCGTTGAAACTACGGACTTTTTGTCAGGGTTTCCTCCCTTAGTTTTTGCCTTTTCCAAGACATCCACAAGCAGTGGAGCATTTTACTCATAGCTGGTGAAAATTTGAAAATATTTCCAATTTTGACAAAAATAATGGAGTTCCTCATCGTAGTTATGGTTGTATCAAAATAAAAACGAAATTCTTAAAAGGAAAGGGTGGGGTTAATTAAATTAGATACATTTCGGCATTTTATCAATTAAAAGAAAATTATTCTGACACGTTCATTGTAAGGCAACGGTTATGAAAATAGTTAATGAACCATTTGAAATAGGATCTACATTTTTCATTTAGCTTGAACTTATAAATTTATGTTAGTCTCCGGAGTTTCTCTCTAACAGTGTTCAGTTTATATTCAAAACTAATTTATCTTGATGGAATGCAAGCAGTTTTAACGCAAATTCATTTTAGCATTAAATCATGCTCTGATTATTATAACATCCAGTCAACCGTGCGAATAAAGTGAAGTGTTATACATGTAGGGTGGGAACCATCTAAGTCATCATCATCATCATCATTACTACCACTATAGGCTTGACCATCAGCTTAAAGTCGGTTTTACATTTTTGTATGTGTTGGAAAAAGCATAGGAAACATAAAATATAACTCTTTCATAGATTTTTTTTAGAGTTCATGAAAAAAAAAAAAAACACTGATTAAAACATCCGTTTTGGTTAGAAGCAAAACTACACTTCCTCTTTTCTATTGTCGATCATGTATATTTAATTATTGATAAATGTGACATGTATATTTAATTATTGATAAATGTGACACATGTATATTTATTTATTGATAAATGTGACATGTATATTTATTTATTGATAAATATGACACATGTATATTTAATTATTGATAAATATGACACATGTATATTTAATTATTGATAAATATGACACATGTATATTTAATTATTGATAAATGTGACACATGTATATTTAATTATTGATAAATGTGACACATGTATATTTAATTATTGATAAATGTGACACATGTATATTTAATTATTGATAAATGTGACACATGTATATTTAATTATTGATAAATGTGACACATGTATATTTAATTATTGATAAATGTGACATATATATTTAATTGATAAATGTGACACATGTATATTTATTTATTGATAAATGTGACACATGTATATTTAATTATTGATGAATGTTACATGTATATTTAATTATTGATAAATGTGACACATGTATATTTATTTATTGATAAATGTGACACATGTATATTTAATTATTGATAAATGTGACACATATATTTAATTGATAAATGTGACACATGTATATTTATTTATTGATAAATGTGACACATGTATATTTAATTATTGATGAATGTTACATGTATATTTAATTATTGATAAATGTGACACATGTATATTTATTTATTGATAAATGTGACACATGTATATTTAATTATTGATAAATGTGACATGTATATTTAATTATTGATAAATGCGACACGTATATTTAATTATTGATAAATGCGACACATGTATATTTAATTATTGATAAATGCGACACATGTATATTTAATTATTGATAAATGTGACACATGTATATTTAATTATTGATAAATGTGACACATGTATATTTATTTATTGATAAATGTGACACATGTATTTAATTATTGATAAATGTGACACATGTATATTCAATTATTGATAAATGTGACACATGTATATTTATTTATTGATAAATGTGACACATGTATATTTATTGATAAATGTGACATGTATATTTATTGATAAATGTGACATGTATATTTAATTATTGATAAATGTGACACATGTATATTTAATTATTGATAAATGTGACACATGTATATTTATTTATTGATAAATGTGACACATGTATTTAATTATTGATAAATGTGACACATGTATATTCAATTATTGATAAATGTGACACATGTATATTTATTTATTGATAAATGTGACACATGTATATTTATTGATAAATGTGACATGTATATTTATTGATAAATGTGACATGTATATTTAACTATTGATAAATATGACACATATATATTTAATTATTGATAAATGTGACACATGTATATTTAATTATTGATAAATGTGACACATGTATATTTAATTATTGATAAATGTGATATTTTTAATAAAATTATGTATAAGCACATGCAATTTTAATTCAATAAGTATTTATGTTGTATGCCAATTCAATTTTTTTTTTTATCGCATATTATATTTTAATCCAAAAAAGTTTTCAATATTTATTTGAGAATGCATAAAGAAAATAGTGCAAGGATTTTTTTTTTTTTTAAATATAAAACTTCAATCTTTTAAATTTAGAAGCCATTAATGTAATAATCATTTCAATGTTTTTTATTTTTAACTAGCAGGACCCTTTAACTAGCGTTGCTCGGTGGAAGCATGCCCTCCACTTCTTCATAAAAAATTAAACTATGATTGTTGTTAGTGGCCAACACCCAACATCCTAATGTTAAGAACGGCTTTCGGAATAGACAACCCCCAACCTCCTTATGTTAAGAACAACTTTCAGAATAGACACTCCATTTTATGAGGTTGTCATAGTATTTGCCCCTAATTTAACCTTGATATTCGTTGTCAGCATACCCACCTGCAAAGACTATAAACTCCCCCCAAAATGGGGGGGGGGACAGTGTCAGTCGGAGAGAAGTAGATTTGTTCATCGTGTGTGCATACAAATCTGAAGTACAGAGCATAATGCACGTCTTTATATCTCAAAAACTTCTTGTCTCCGACAAAGTTAAAGAGAGTGTCTTAATCAGCATAGTCCAAAACCTATAAAAGTCATCATTTTAAAGAAAATTGTAGAAGTAAAAGTTCACAAAAAAAAAAAAAAAATGATAATGTCTGAGCAGTGCTGATAATGAGTCCGGAAAAGAGACGTACACAAAAAAATATATAACAAATAAGTGTATCCAAAGGCAATGTAATTTAGGGTAATTGTGTAGTTTCATGGCATAAATTATTTTTAAGACACAAAAATTATAAAAACAATTTAATTATATAATTATAAAACTCAAATGACCTTGTAACGGGTGTTGTAACCCAACATCCGGTTTACAACTTCCGGTTGCGCATTCGTACATAAATAATCAACGCGACAATAAAACGTATTGTTTTACTGTGTATGTTTTAGCATCCCAATTGTTTTTTTTTGTTTTTGTGTTTAAATTATCCAAATAAACAACTGTTAATACTTTCTGCATTTTTTTACATCGTTCATTTCCGTATTACGTTCAAGTTATTTTAACGCAATTTTCTTACAAATAAGTCTACTTTAACCCGTTGACAACCATAAGAGCATTTTACAATGGTGATGTACTCGTCACTATATTGTTTTACTTTATACGTTTTCAGCGTCTCAATTGTTTGTTCTTTTCACGTTTAAATTAAAAGATATATCAAAATTTGAATTTAACTTTAAGTATTATGGTATCTGTTCAGTGCACATTTACCTATAAGTATGGAAAATCACTTATAATTCAATATGTAAGTTTTTTTTCTCAAAAATAAACAATTATAAACAGAACGACTAATAGAAATCTATATTCTTTTTCATTTTAATATACTTTCATAGAAATGTCACAAAAAACTATTTTCTTTGTCATGCTCATACATTAATTCCATAGCTTATATAACATACTGACCCAACGGGTCACGGGTGGTCTAATTTTATATAAAACACATTAACAAACCCAAAGGCTGAAATAAAATCAGAAAAAATTTCATTTTTATTATTTTTCCATCATTATTATTAGACTAAATGTACGACATTCAAGGGCACCATATTGCTTTAAAAATTTGGCCTTTCTAAGGTTTGACAGATTAGCCTTTTTAAGGCCAAATTTGGCCTGTTTTATGTTCTTTCATGGAACTATGTTCTAATCAAGAGCATAAAAAATGAAGACCAATCTGTCAAACGTTAGACAGGCCAATTTTTAAAAGCAATATTGCGGCCTCGAATGGCTTAAATTTAGTCTAATGAAAAATAATGAAAAAATAAAAAATAATATTTTTTCTGTTTTCATTTCAGCCGGTGGGTCTAATAATGTTTCTAGAATTTTTTTATCTTTCAACAAAAAAAAAAAAAGCATCATGTTAGAGTTGAAAGCGGTTGACACGACAAGTAATACGGTTGAAGGTAATCTTTGGAAAATATATAATTAAAATAATCCGCAGTAAGAGTAAATGTAAAAAAAAAAAAAAAAAATCAATATAAATATGAAAATGCCCCCCTCCCCCAACAAAAAAACGAAAACAAAACAAAAAACAAATATCATTGTGTAAAGGGTTAAAAGCCGCTCCTAAATTGCAAAATAAATAATGGTACTTGTAAATGCTTTTTATTTCAGGTTTTTTTTGTTGGAGGGGTATAGTGGTGTGTAGGCACTTTGTGCATAGATAAATGTAAGGTTAACAGTATAAAAGTTTCTGTTTTGAACAGTTAACGTGTGTATATTTGGTATTTATTGCCTCATGTAGAGAGCGCCGGCATATTGAAAAATTTCTGGAGCATACGTTTATATATGAAGACGTGAATTCTAGAATAATAGAATTAGCTGGTCTCAGCCAATCAGATGGGGCGGATATTGAAAAGGCAGAATTTATTATTTTTGGAATCAAGTAATGGGAAGATTATGTCGTGTATATAGCTAATAAACAGTTACCATGAGTGCAATGAAAGTATTGTAGGAAAATATAGAATAGGTCCTGGTGTCAACTGGTAGCAGTGGGAGGACTAAATATTTATAAAGAAAAATAGGGACTCCTTCCTCTATAGATGTCGCGATTGTGATGGTGTTGCTCCTAGGATGCAATGTAGCATTTTATTATAACGACTTAATGTGTCTAAAATTGTGTTCGAAAATTACATAAGATATTGGCTAATAGTCTAGACGTAATGAATTAGTATGTGGCATCTGTTATTTCAAAGCTATGATACTTACAGATTACACCCCCCTTTTTATTTTACAAAGGAGTAACCACTTATCAAGACCCAGAGGCCACTCAAGGATAAGGATTAATGAGTGCATAGTAGTCAATGGGATAATATCATAGTAATTGTAAGTAGTGGAAATTTGGTAAATTGGATTACTTAAGGGGACAACTCACCAAGAATTTGTTTCCGTTAGACTTGAAGATGATCATATTGTAGTCAGATGAAAAGCAGAGAAATAGAAAGGAGTTCCACAAGTGTGCAGTTCAAAGAAAGAAGTTTTGTTCATGGAATCTATGTTGAGGTTTAGGCACAAATAAAGAGTGGGTGAAATTATTGATAGTGGTTTCAGCTAGATGAGTGTTTTTCATGAAAGTTTGGTGAGTGGGGATCATAGATTGGAGCTCAGATGAACACTTGCCATGAAAATAATGATAAAGCAGAGACAGGCTTACAACGTCTCTTCTGTGGGAAAGAGGTTGCAGAGAAGAGAAAAGAGCATCACCCACTAGACTACAAAGTCTATTTTGAACTCTGTCAAGGCATGATAAGCTGCTTCTAGTAGTTCCTTCCCAGATGTGGCAACAGTACTCCATCCTTGGATGTTCTTGGCTCTTATAAAGGTAGAGAATTGCATCGGCAGTGAGATATCTACTGAGCAGCAGAATGATCTCACCACTTTTCCAGCGACCTTGGCAATAGATTTAATGTATGTGTTTCATTTCAGATTAGGAGTAAACATCAAGCTCAAAAGCTTGTCAAGACAAGAGCCATTCATTTCAATTGATGCCAGACAGGGATCAGAGCCTTGATGGTTTTAGATGCATTAAAATTAACCTGCCACCTCTTTCCCCTTTGAACCAGGTTCTCAGATTCAAAGAAGAGAGAATCAGAGAAAACTTGGTCATTTATGGTAGAGTCATCAACAGAAATGTCGACAAATGATCTTATATGACTTGGAAGATCATTGATGTAGATCAAGAGAGTTAGGCTCAGGATGAACTGCTGAGGAACTCCAGCATTAATACTATGAGCTTCTGATTTCTGCCCATCAACCACTACTCTTATGAACCTATCAGAGAGAAATGATTTAATAATTGAGAAGATATTTCCAGCTATACTGCAGCTGGAGATTTTGTGGAGTAGACCTTTATGCCACATCCTATCAAAGGTCTTTGACATGTCAAGAGCAATTGCCCTAGAAAGGAAGCCTCTGTACAGAGATTCACTAATCCTATGAGATATAACTGTTAGCACATCTGCTGTAGATGTAGCAGAGCGGAAACCATATTGCATGTCACTGAGGTTATTTTTGCTGAGAGGGAGATGACCAATCACCTGAATTTTTAAACACAGGGCATACTGACAAGGTTTACCAGGGTGCGGGGAAGCAATTTTCTTTAAGACAACATTTAAACAGCTTTGTAAATATAGAAGCTAGTTCTGGTTGAAGCTTTTTCAGCATTATAATTGGAATGCTTTATTGGAATCAAGGTGTTTTATTAGCTTGGCAACGTCATGCACAGATATTTGTATGTCGCATAACAT
Organism: Euprymna scolopes; assembly: GCF_053919585.1. Taxonomy (NCBI): domain Eukaryota; kingdom Metazoa; phylum Mollusca; class Cephalopoda; order Sepiida; family Sepiolidae; genus Euprymna; species Euprymna scolopes. The sequence continues at coordinate 149,846,387 of NC_136491.1, forward strand.
GTTTTCAGATACAGAAGAAAATACAGGGGATTGGCGGCCTTGATCGCATAGGGTAGAATTAGCTGCAAAATTCTTGGCAAAGAGTTTGGCTTTGTTCGATGCTGACGAGATGTACTCAGGTCCATTGATGATGGTTGGTGTAGAGCACATGCTTCTGTTCAGGACCCTATTTGTTATTTGCCAAAACTGGTGGGAACCAAGCCACTGCTCAGCTACTTTGGGCTTGATGGACTGAGCATACAACTTTCTCGTGTTCTTTATTACTTTTTTACAGTGGTTGCTGGCAGTGCTGAAGGCGGCTTTAGTCTCAGTACATCTATAAGAAATATTTATATATAAAAAAAAATAATTTAATATCATTTTTTTTTTCATTCAATTTGTTTAAAAAGATAAGAAAAGTAAATTTAAACTTTTGATCGATTCGAACTATTTTAATGATTCTTAGTTTTTACACATTTTAGTGAAAATTTATTGAATTAAAAAAAGAACAGATTACACATTACCTACTTCCCATGTAATACCTGGGTACATTATCCCACCACCTTAAAAAAATAATACTTAAGATGAGAACAGTAGTCCAAATAATCCAAATTACCAACCCTCATCTCAAAAATACAGAAAAAAATTTAAAAGTAGATTTTTTTTATCCACTTCAAGCTTCACGTGCTATGAACGTCAGTAAGGAGTGCCGCATTTTTTCTTGAAATATAACCAATAACATTTACAACCATTTTTTTTCTCTCAAAAAAACAAAGGTTTATTTGCTGAATCTGCGATGTGTAGAGGCGTTTATTTTATTTTTAAAAGAATCAATAAAATTTTTGTAACGAGATCTGTATTTGGATCTTACTTACAGTGCTAACACATAAGAGATATTTAAGGAATTGCCACAATTGGCCATTTTAAAGATATTTTCTTAGAGGTTTTTATATATGTCAGCTCAGCAGCTCTCAGCTGTGCGAGTGCAAGGAATCAATGAAAATGGAGGACGGTTAGCAGCAGGAGCAGCAGTAAAGTGAAGTGGGGAGAAGCTAATATAATGGACGAGAGGGAAGGAGTTAGTGTACTTACTTCGGCGTCTTTGGAGAAGGAGGAGAGGATTAGGAAGGAGAAGATGAGAGGGAAGGGAGGCTCTTGTGTAAAATAGCCCAGTCATCTGATAACCACTAAAAATGACTTTCATGTTATGTTGTACGCCAATACCGCGTCTGTTTTTCCTTGTTTCATATTATAGTATATTATACAACTAAACTGGGCTACTATATAGGAGAGATGGAAAAATATTATAAATTATTTCGCCATTCATATCAATAAAATAATAATTTTCACAAATAAATGCGGTGCTTTGTGTAGATTGGTGATCTTTTAAACTAACGCATTCAGGTGAAAACATTATGTACTTCCGCGTCATGTCGAAATTAGTATAAATTTAAAATATTATGAAAAATGATCCTGTAGGAAATATTCTTGGTGTATTTTTAACAAAGACTCAATTCACAATTACGTTACGTTTAAAAATGACGAACCCTTAATTTAATTTAAGTCAAGGATTGTCTCTTATTTGGCATACTGAATTGGTCGCACAACTCTTCTACACATGCGATAAAACTTTATAATTCGATAAATTCTATTTTTACTTGTAATTATTTTTCTACTGGATCATTTTTCGTAATTTTTAGAAATTATACTAATTTCGACGTAAACATGTAAGTTAAGAACGTAATAATGTTTTCACCGGAGTTGTGTTGGTGCAAGAGATCACCAATCTAAGCAAACACCATAAATGCTTGTTGAGTTCTGGGAGAACAGAGGAAATGCAATTTAAAATAAAAATATATCACCGCAATATAAGAAGCCTTCTTTTTTTTTTTAAATAAATTTTATAAAAAGCAGAAATAAGTGTTTTTAGGGTTATCTATATTTTTATAAAGTAATAGGGTCCGTGTGTTTCTGTCTGTGTGTACACCTCTCCATCATCAACGAAATATAAAGGAGGTAAGAGGGTAGATCTCTCCTGGTCCAGAAACATTAGAACCCATTTTAGGATGTTTCTGTTATAGGAGACATAAGAATCTATGCCTAATTTCTTTATATACGAGTCTACAAACCACCCCCATATCGAATGACTTATGCTCATTTGCATATCACATTATATTAAATCTCTTTAACTAATTACCTCGACCTTATTACATATTGGAAATATTCTAATCATTTCAACTGTACTATTTACAAAATCTATTTAACATTTAATTATTTAATATATTTTCATTTAATTTTATATTCGATTTATTTCACTTTACGTATATTATCAAAACAATTCATTGGCGAGCAAAGCTTTATGTTTTGGGATTGTATTGAAAATGTAATGGAAATTTCAATTTCGTTCCGTTTTAATCTTTTATATTTTACTTGCCAATATAATTGAAAGAATACAATTCAACTATCGTAATTTTATATAAATAAACAAAAACAAATATTTTAAAATAAAACTTTATTAAAAAAGAAATAATTTTATTTTTAAATGAAAAAAATCAATTTAGTAAAATAATTGTATTAAACACCCCCAGCCTTGTCAGCAAACCTGTAAACCTATAAAAGTTAACATTTCGAATGTAAACAGTGATTTTTCGATTTTGTTAGCGCTTGCCGCAATTAAAGACAATTAAAACGGAACTAACTTTATTTCCATTCTATTTTTTAAACAACCCCCAAAACATAACGCTCTCTTCCAGTTATAGCCAATGTTTTTTTAATTAAATAAAACAGGTCAAAATAAACAGATAAGCGCATTTTCTGTTACATTTTTCTTACAACCATTGTCATTTAACCAACTGCAGGATATCGTTACTTTTGTGGGGTTGTTTTGAAAATGGCACGGAGATTATAATTTCGTTCCAATTTAATCTTTCTGGTCGAGCCTATTTCGAAAGCCTGTTTATCATAGATTTGAACTACAAATAATTTATTACATTTTGATTATTACTATCTTAAGACTTAAAGCTTATATTTATTTCATTTTTCTATTTATATATTGAATTAGTTATTTCCAGTCTTATTTAAACTTAGTGCTTTCTTTAAACCGGATGAACCTTTTATAAAAATATGAGTTTAACGTAAAGAACACGAACAAGGTTTTATTCAACTGAATTTCTTCCAGTTTACTAACAAAATATATAAATTTAAAAGAGATATAAATAATAAAATAAAAAGGTTATGTAATTTAAAAGAAATACACGTACTCACAAAAGCAGAACTTTTTTTACACATTTTTTTCTTTAAAACCATAACAATGAGACTAACAATTACCTAGATCTTAGTAATTATTTGTTTTAATAGAACTGTTTTAATTGTACTGTTTACTTAGTTAACCTAAGTTGGTATTACATTTATTTTACATTTACTTTTTTTTTTAATTATTACTTTTAGACTGTGACGTTTACACCCGGAAGTAATGAGTCACACGTAGGTCGCTTTTATTCATTCCTTTTGGTCAAGATCAAAGTGTATTATCTGTTCTTCAGATGCTGCACTTCATTTTCTTGTTCTCTTTCGGTGGAGGAGAAATCCTTCACGACTGAGACAATTTTTATTTTTGTACCTTTTCTCCACGTTAAAAAACGACCCTGGTGTCTAACTCTGTCCCGTGGGGAGGCATAGTAAATAGGTACAATATAATTGTTTATAATTGTACTATTCAGAAATATTATTTATAGTTCGTCCATTTCAGTTAGTATACATTTCCTTTACGCTTAATTAATTTACAATCATTAATATCGTTAAACAATTCCGTTTAAAACCGAAATTACGCCACCCAAACGAAGTAGAAACGAAAGTGAGGAAGAAAGAATGGAAAGATTGGAAGCTAATAGACTAAGAGTTGCTGCAATTCGCTCCAATGAAAACAATTCAGATAGAGAAAGACGTCTAGAACTTAACAGGATACGTCAAAGAGAAAGGAGAGCAAGACTGTCAGATTTGGAAAGAGAAACCCAACGTGAAGCTGACAGAACTAGACATGCTGTAAGGCGGTTAAATTCATCACAAGATGAAATTCAAGAAAGGCAAAGATATGCACTGGAAAGAGAAGCAATATTACGATCGAATGAATTATATGAGGTAAGTAGACGTACACAAGGTCAGTTGAGAGTGGCTCAACGACATCAGAATGAATCGGAAACCCAACGAAGCTTTCGCCTATACCAAGGGCAACAACGAGAGGCTGCATGGAGAGAGAGTATGACTTTGCCCCAGCAATTGACAGAAAACGAGGCAGCTAGACAACGAATGACTGCTTTGAGACACCATGAAATAGAACACTGCAATAGAAAAGGATTGCTCTACAACAAAAATGACTCTCTCACTACAGCTGATATAGGAAAAATGGACAAAGTATGTCAACATTGCTCAGCTGTAAAATTTAAAGGAGAAACCCCTGGTTGTTGTTGTTCTTCTGGCAAAGTTGTGCTTGATAGCTTTCCACCACTGCCTCAGTTGCTTCAAGATTTGCTCTCCGGCAATGGTCCCATCTCTAAAGATTTTCTGCAAAATCTACGCAGTTATAACAATTGTTTTGCAATGACATCATTTGGTCACAAAATTGCGGCAGTACATGGGTGGAATCCTTCTTTTAGAATTCGAGGCCAGGTTTGCCACCAGATTGGGAGTCTTTTACCACCTGAAGATGAAACAGCAAAGTTTATTCAAGTCTACTTCTTGGATAGTCTGGAAGAGGAACTACATAATCGGGGACGTGACAGTAGACTCAATAGAGACATTCTCCAAAGTCTGACTGAATTTTTACATGAGAACAACAGCTTCATTTGTCAGCTGAAAACAACAAAGGAGAGGATTGAAGAAGAACACTTGGTAGAACATAAAGTTGTCATAAGGGAAGACCGAAGGCCGCAAGAAGAGCATCCACGGCGATTCAATGCTCCAACAACAACGTATGAGATTGGAATATTAATGGAGAATGAACCAACAGCTAACCGGGATATTGTCTTGCGTTTTAGAAATGATACATTAAAATGGATCTCCGAACTACATCCCCTCTACGATACTTTAATGTACCCGTTAATGTACCCCTATGGTTCTCCATCTTACAACATCTACATGAAGGCATCCAATGGGCGAAAAGTTACCCAACAGCAATTTTATTCGTACCATTTAATGACTCGGCCTGGAAACTATTTTCTCTGGTACCGAAGGCTATTTCAACAATGGCTGGTGGATGTGTACTGCAAGATTGAAACAGAACGTTTACAGTTCCTGAGGCGTGAGCAACAGACCCTGAGAGCTGACAATTATAGCAACTTGAGAGATTCAATTCTTAGGGAGGATGGGAATCCAGAACAGTTTGGTCAACGAGTTGTACTTCCGGCAACTTATACAGGAGGCCCTCGATACATGTTTGAGCGTCAAAGTGATGCCATGGCATATGTTCGGCGAATGGGCCGAGCCGACCTCTTCATCATGTTCACAACAAATCCAAAGTGGACATAAATTACAGAAAATTGTCTTCAAGGGCAAGACCCTCAGGATCGTCCAGATATTGTTGCCAGGGTTTTCAGGCAGAAGCTAAAAAAGTTACTTGAATTTATTAAAAAGGGAGGATTTGGCAGGTTGAGGGCTTTCCTGTACAGTATTGAATATCAAAAAAGAGGACTGCCGCATGCACACATCCTCACCTGGCAGGCCCCAGAGAACAAACTTCTACCAGAAAAAATGGATCTCTGCATATCTGCAGAGATCCCTGACAAAGAGGAAGATCCTGATCTTCATGCTAAAGTGATGGCACATATGGTGCATGGACCTTGTGGACCATTTAATCCAAATTGTCCATGTATGATTGACAACAAATGTTCCAAAAAATACCCAAAAGAATTTCTTCAGTGTACCAAGCAAGGCCAAGACTCTTACCCCAAGTACAGGCGAAGAAAACCAGAAGATGGAGGCCAGACTGGTACAATAAGGATGAAGAGAAATGGTCGGTATGTTAATCAAGAAATAACAAACCAGTGGATTGTTCCGTACAACAAGGTCCTCCTTCAGCAGTTCAACGCTCACATTAACGTAGAAATTTGCAGCTCGATCCAAAGCATCAAATATGTCCTCAAATACGTGAATAGAGGATGTGATCAAGCAGTGTTTGAACTACAAAGAACTGATGGAGCAGCTAACCAACAAGGCCAAGTACAAAGTCACATTGTGGATGAGATCCAGCAGTTCCAGAATGCAAGGTATGTCGGCAGTTCAGAGGCAGCCTGGAGGATATTGGAACATCCCATCCATGAACATTTCCCCCCAATTGTACAACTTTCTGTTCATCTTGAAAATGGGCAGCGTGTCATGTTCTCAGCTGATACTGCTCTGGAACGAGCCCAAGGTCCACCGCCTGCCACAACTTTGACAGCATTTTTTCAACTCTGCCATGAGGATGTCTTTGCAAGGGGTCTCAAATACGTAGAAGTCCCTGAGTTTTACACTTGGAACAAATCGACAAAGAAATGGATGAGAAGAATGCGTGGGGTACAAGTTGAAGGTACTGAAAATGATGATGTATGGAAGGCACCATGCATTGGGAGAATCTACACGATTAGTCCAAAAGCAGGGGAGTGTTATTTCTTACGCCTGTTGCTCAATGAGGTTGCTGGTCCAACTTCATTTCAAAATTTGCGAGCATACAATGGTCAGGTGTTTGAAACATACAGAGCAGCGTGCCTTGCTCGAGGCCTTCTAGAAAATGACCATCACTTGCATCAAGCAGTAGGAGAGGCAAGTGCCACTCAATCACCTTCAAATTTGCGAAGCCTATTTGTGATAATTTTAACAGCCTGTGAGCCAAGAAATCCTCTTGAGATCTGGATGGCTTTTCGTGATGTAATATCTGAAGACATTCTTCACAGATACAGGCAAGAAGTTAACAATCCAGAAGCAGATTTTAATGAGGACATCTACAATAAAACTCTTTGTCTAATTGAAGAAAAAGTTCTCCTTATGTGCGGTCAACCATTGGCAAGCTATGGATTACCTGCACCAATGCAAGGGAGAGATGAAAGACTCGCGAGAGAGTATCAACGTGAAGTTACTTATAATCTTGAAGAACTTCCCTACAAGCAGAAAATATGCAAGAAAAACTGACCGATTCTCAAAGAGAAGTTTACAATTCATTCATGGCAATGTTGGAAGCACAAGGTGAAATGAACAAAAACATGATGTTTCTTGATGCTCCAGGTGGTACGGGCAAGACTTTTGTAATCAATTTGATCCTTGCCAAGATTAGATCCATGAGAAAGATTGTGCTTGCAACAGCATTCAGTGGCATTGCTGCTACTCTACTACAAGGTGGCCGCACTCTTCACATCACTTTTAAAGTACCCTTGGATACTCATCGAATGGATCAGCCAGTTTGCAAAATTACTGGTAACTCAGCCTTGGCAAATGTAATTAGAGACACCTCTGCAATCATTGTAGACGAAGCCCCAATGACGCACAAGAGTGCTTATGAAGCAATTGACCGAACACTGCAAGACATCACAGGAAACAAGAATCCCATGGGTGGCATTCCAACCTTATTTTGCGGTGATTTCCGTCAAATCCTCCCAGTGGTTAAAAATGGCACAAGGGCTAACATTGTCAATGCAAGTTTGAAACAATCCTATCTCTGGAGGCACGTTATAGTGAAGAGACTGACTACTAATATGAGAGCCTATATCTCTGATAACACAGCTGCAGCAGACTTCTCAAAATTGCTTCTCCAAATCGGTAATGGTCAGTTTCCTATCACTTCTTCACCTGACACAATTAAGATTCCAACTGCGCTTGGTAAATGTGTCGGTAATCAGAAGCAACTGAAAGACAAAGTGTACCCAGACCTGCAAAACAATGGAAAATCACCGGATTGGCTTGCTGAGAGGGCTATTATTTCGCCATTAAACAGCAATGTGAATCATTTGAACAATTCAATAATGGATGAATTTCCAGGAGACACAAAGCAATACAAGTCAGTTGATTCAGCTACTAATGAATATGAAGCTGTTCACTACCCTGTGGAGTTTTTAAACTCTTTGGAGATATCTGGAATGCCTCCACACATTTTAAATCTCAAAATTGGATCGCCAATCATGATTCTTCGATCCTTGGAACCGCCAAAAATAACAAACGGAACCAGATGTGTTATCACCAGATTGCACACCAATGTACTTGAGGCCACCATTTCCTGTGGTCCCTACAAAGGCGAAACCGTTCTACTGCCAAGGATCCCCTTAGTTCCATCGGACTCAGTACTTCCATTTAAATTCCGGAGACTCCAATTTCCTGTGAAGGTGTGTTTTGCAATGAGCATAAACAAAAGTCAAGGTCAGACATTTAACACCATTGGCGTAGACTTGACATCAGACTGCTTCAGTCACGGTATGTTCTACGTCTCCATCAGCCGGACAGGAAGTTCAGAAAAACTCTACATTCTGGCTCCAAATCAAAGCAGCAGAAATGTAGTTTACCCTGAGGCTCTTTAGTGAAAAGTTCGAGAAATGGATATGAGGAAAAACTGACATGATCTGATTGTGGTAAGTTTTTAGTATTGAATGTGCAAGATAAAATTTAAGCAAGAGTTGAAAATGACTTCAATGAAAAATTTACTATGTAACATCAAGTAACCTTCCTTTTTGATGAAAATGTTTTGTGAAGTTCCTGATTGAATTTCAGTCACTACAAGAGGTAGTTAAAATGTTAATCACCTTATGCAATCGTTGCTCTTACAACATCAACTTACTGGAAAGGTGCCCACAGATTTTGGTACCCGAGTGCGCAACAAAGCTCCGTGCGAAGCACGGGTATCTTTGCTAGTATGTTATATTCTATTTCAGTCACCAAAATTATTTATCGTTAAATGGTTTTGGCATTACGTCTAAACAATTTATTTAAGCGATCTTTCAGTAAAACCCCCCCCCCAAAAAAAAAACAAACAAACAAACAAAAAAAAACAATTGTAATAACATTAAAAATAGTACTTGGCCTTCGGGACAAGATCAAAGTGTAGTATCTGTTCTTCAGATGCTGCACTTCAATTTCTTGTTCTCTGTCAGTGGAGGAGAAATCCTTCACGACTGAGACAATTTTTATTTTTGTTCCTTTTCTCCACGTTAAAAAACGACCCTGGTGTCTAACTGTGTCCCGTGGGGAGGCATTGTAAATAGGAACATTAAAAATAGTAACTTAAAAGACAGTTTCATTGCACATGCAAAACGCTAAAATGGAAACTCAGCCGGTAACATATTGACACCTGTGCAGTGCACTGCACTACGAGGATGGAATCACTTTTTTGGTTTTCAGTTGGGACATGGGGAGAGTGCATAACAGGGGCAGACAACAACTGTTCAATCTAATAAAAGAACAAAAATTTTATTTTGACAACTTTTATTCATTGATTACGAAAAGTTTTTTGACATTATGAAAATTTACAATTTTGAAAGAAAAAATACTTTTCTCAAAATTCATATGCATTTCCATAATTCATGATCATGTTTTATTAAAATTTTTAAAAATCTATTTTGTTAAAAAAAAAAAGCAACTCTGTTTTGTGTGCTTGTAAGTTTCTTATATTTATTTGAATTCCAGAAATGTGTTACAAAAACTTTTATCAAAAATAATAAAAACCGCATTTTGTTTAAAAAAAAAAAAAAAGAAAACTCTTTTTCTTATTAGATTTTTATATTTATTTGAATTCCAAAAATGTGTTACAAAAACATTATGTTCATGTTTTATTTAAAACTAACCTGGGTGCTCGACGTTGCCCGGGTGTTTGGAAGTGTGTGTTGAGCAAAAAAAAAAAAAAAAAAAAAAAAAAAAAAAATGTGGTAGTAGGCAGGCAGGCCTGAACCCTTGACGTGAAGGCGGAAAAGAAAGTGAAAGAAAAGCTGACATCTTACCGCTACACCATGATGTGACCGGAAGTTCGGAATGTTAAAATTAGGAAAAGTCAATCTAACTGATACAATGACTTGCAAAAATGGCTTGCAAAAAATTGACCCAAGAAAAGTGCTCAGTTGAGGATGAAGGAATTAATGTTTGGGGCCAATTTTTCAATACTTGTCGTCCGAGACGTTGAACTTCAAAATGATACTGATCTCATGAAAATCCGTCGCCTCTGTTGAAAGTTTTCGCCATACATACATACATTTAAACAGACAGAGATTTATATTATAGATAATAAAAAAAACGTCTATTTTGTTAAAAAAAAAAAAAAAAAGAAAAATTTATTTTGTGTTATAAGTTTCTTGTATTTATTAAAAAAAAAACTTTCAACTTTCTGAAAACATGCATTAATAAAACACAAATTTATTTTCAATTCGGTCCTGAAATTGCATTTGTCTGCCCCTGCTATGCATTCTCCACATGTCCCAACAGAAAACCAAAAAAGTGAATCCATCCTAATAGTGCACAAGTGACAAATATAAACAAGTCAAGAAAAATGCTAAGTAAGAACAATAACTCAGGTTCATAATTTTCTAATTATAGGACAGTATTAATCAGTTATCATTCTTCCTTAGTTTCTTTCTTGACTGATTTCTGAAGATGGTGATCATATTTTTTAGCTTAGTTTACATTGCGGCACTTATGTACAATGACACTTATTAGTCATTTTAAGTTTTTAAATTTTAATGTTAGTTTAATTTTTATTTTTGACGATTCAGAAGTATGGGCGACCCCAAGTGCGACTGTACCAATGTCAGTTGAAAACCTAGACTCAACCGGACTTCCTGTTTTAGTTTAAAATAAATCTGTAAAATATATTTTATATAAATAAAAACGTGTTCAAAAGTTTTGCATATTTTATTTCATGTCAATTTATACATTTTAAACTAAAATAGGAAGTTCAGTTTGGTAATCGGAACATTTTCACATCGAGGTTAGGTTGTTACTTGACATCGGTATGGTCGCACTTAGAGTCGCCTATACTTCTGAATCACCTTTTTTTTTTTTAAATCCTATAAAATGGTTAAAGTAAAAATAAATTAAAATTTAGTTTGTTACAGATAAATTAAATTATAGCAAGTTTAACAGTTTACATGAGAAAGTGAATAAAACCTGGTCATATTCGAAAATCCAATATGGAATTTTGAAATTTCAGAAAAGATTACAAGAAATTATAAGTCTAACAAAATGCCCGTTTTTTACAGAAAAAAATCCAACTGCCAAAAAGGTAACTCTGTATTAACACAAAAATAAAAATTACCCCAATCGAGAAGGATTTCTCTTCCTTGAACAGATATTACACTTTTATTCTAACCTGAAGGCTATATATTGTTTAGAGTATACGTATCAACGTGATAAACAAATAACATTTTAAGATAATTATTATAATAGTTTTACACTTACTTTATAGCCGGTGTAAATAACTGAAATGACTAATTAAAAAAGAAAAAAAAAAGAAAGAAAAAGATGACGTTTAACATTGTGAAACGTAGAATTTCAATTACAAAAGCCGTAAAGTAATTATCAGTTATTTTTAATACGATGTTTATCAAAAAATAGATTCCAAAAATAACTTTTTGAAATTAGGTGAACAATCATAAAATTGAGGCATATGTATATGAAAAAAATGGCGACTCCAATTAGGATATTGTTTTTAAGATTTTAAAATAAGCTAAAGACTTAAAATTAACTGAAGAGTGTAATATTATGAAAATTACATCATAACTATGGAAATACTCAGAATTTCTTTCACAATTCATTTAAGATGGTGAGCTATGTGCCTAACATACTTTTTCAAAAACGCATGAAATGATTTCATCCAGCATTTTTGTTTTTCATTAACTTTTGTGACAGGATAGATATATATTCATGAATAAATACACATTGCTCTTAATTATAGAGTGGACGACAGGCCAAAAATATGCTCACAAGGCAAAAAGGTAAGATGGATTTACAGGACTTTACATTGCGAGTGAAGCAGTCGCATTTGTGAGTGATTTTTCAAAGTGGTGATTAAAAATAATAAAATGCTTATTTTTTTGCAATAGTTTTTTTTATTTTTTTATCCACAATCGTGCAAAGCTCATTATTGAGCAAAGCCAAATTATTTAAACAATAAAAGGTTTACTAGAACAATATACTCAGTTTTTAACGAAGGCCGTTTTAAAAAAATCTGAAGAAATTTAAATGTCTTCAAGTCATAACAAATTCGGTGCATATTTAGAATTACACTTCAGCAAAAATAAAAAATACAGAAAAATGTTTATGATGTATGTACTCGTCATGAAACAAAGATGTCATATTCCAAAAAATCATATCGGTTTGGCTAGTAACTTTTCTATTTGGTAAGAAAATGAAAATATTTAGCTATCAAAGGTCAACTAAAGATAAATTTGTCCGTACCGTACCGGAACCGATCAAGAATGTTCCCACCTTTTTTTTTTTTTTTTTTATTACATTTTCACCCCAAACAAGGCATATTGCCACTTTGTTGTAGGGGGCTACTATCAGGGACATGGGCATCAGGGGTACTGTGTAGGGAGTTGGGCAGCAAGATATCGGTTCACGTTGCACTTGAACTTCTGCATGTCAGTAAAGTTGGGGAAGCAAGGACCCGGCAGGGAATTCCAAAGTTTAGCAGTTCTGGGGAAGAAACTACTGGAGTAGAAGGCTCTCTTACATCTAGGGATCTCTGTGAAGGGGTGGGATTTAGCTGCTTGTCGGGTTTGTTGGGGGCATTTACGTCGAGGGGGCACAAGTGCTTGCAGTTCGTCAGAGCATTCACCGTTAAAGTACTTGTAGAAAAGGCAGAGGGATGCAACATTTCGATGGGACAGGGGCTGAAGTTTAGATGACAGTTCAGGACCTATCAGACTGGCGACTCTCTTTTGAACCTTGTCTAGGAGTGAGAGACTAGTGGTAGATGCACCAGCCCAAATATGACAACAATACTCCATACATGGGCGAATGGTGGCCTTATAGAGGTATAGGGTGCTTTCGGGCGTTAGTATCTTTCTAGCACGGTAGAGAGAACCTATCTTCTTCGCAGCGGTCCTGGCGATACTCTCGATGTAATTGTTCCAACTCATGTTTCCTGAGAGTGTTAGGCCGAGGAGATTTAAGGATGTACTTTCAGATAAAGAGTCATTGGCCATTGCTATTGGTGGTAGAGAAGGTTTCTTGTAATTATTGAAGTAAACGAGTTTTGTCTTGGCAGCATTGAATGTGACCATCCATTTATGTCCCCATTCCACTACAGATCGATATAAAAGTATAATCCTAGGTGCCAATCATCCACAATATACATAGGATAACAACAAAATACAGAAAAATGTTTATGACGCATGTAGTCGTCATGGAACAAAGATGTCATATTCCAAAAATCACGTGGGTTTGGGCTAATAACTTTTCTATTTGGTTAGTAAATGAAAGTATTTAGCTATCAAAGGTCAAAGATAAATTTGTCCATAGAGCTCCGAGTTAAATAACTGTAATAGAACCTAAATATGTGTCTCTATTTCAGGCTCAGCTGTGAAATTATCACAATTTAGGTGAAAACAAAAAAGTCATTATGACAAACTAAAATGAGAATGTTTGTAGTATTTTAATGTGTGTGGCCACATTTACAGCAAACACATTTTTACCAAGTGTCTATCAGATTTTCATAATCTATTTACTACTTAGTCTTCTGCTTCATGACCGCTTGCCAGCAAGACAACCTTCGCCTTCTTTTCTATTTCAATTATTATTATAATAGATATAGTGTAAGAAAATCCTCCATTAGCATTGGCATTTTTCCACCATTTACAAAAGAGAAAGCGATGGATACAAAATTTTCCAGCTTCTTTTTCTTCTTCCAGTTTTATAATTTAAGTAGCTGGCATCCAGCGTTGCCCAGGAAATAATAAGAACCTTCTGTGCTTATGCTGACATGAACCACATCATTCTAATCTCTTTAAAAAATATATATATTTTACTTAATTTATTTTTTTTTTTACTAATGCTTTACCATTTAGCTAGGATAAAAACCAGTTGAGGATGAGGATTGAGATGGAATGATTGTGTTGAGAAATGAAGAATCTTGTATGAGGATTGGGAAAGATTGATGTGGTGAGCGTGGAATAAAAAGAATGGATGAATTGTGAGATCAATCAAATCAAAGGAGACAATCCAATAATTACTGGAAATAATAAAAAGATACTTCTTTGTTATTGTAGAAAAATTCGAAAATCAAAAAACTTAATTTCAAGTAAAACCAATAATATTTAGGGCTTGAATTACATTTTTCGAGGAGTTACAAGCTTGGAAAGATTGGGTGGAATTATTCAATATTTTTCACAAAATTTCTGACACACCTAACGCATCAGACCAGGTCGAGACCAGTACCATCTGAAAGAGCGATGTCCCGATCGAAAAATATGTGAGAATTAGAAAAAACGGTCAATTATTTCATATAGAAATAAACGTTTAAACCAAAGGAGGGTATGAAAAATCTTGCCTTTCGGAAACTGTGCATGTGCAGTCAAACATTTTCTGAATTCGTTTAAATAACAAAATTTTCAACGTTATTTCACTCTCAGCCTCATGAGGTAGTGAATTAGGGGATTGCGTTGTAAGCTATAGTTTTGATGTTTAGGTACACATAACAGTGGTCTTTTTCTTTCTTTTTTTTTTAAACGGGGTTGTTTTGTAATTTTAAACAACAATTGCTTTATTTCATTTTTTTTTTTTATGACTGGTTTTAAAAAGAAAGTTTTAATATTTTATCAGAGTTAAAAGATTTTTATTTGACATAACAGTTTTCTTATTTTGAGGTTTACGTAATGTGATTTTTTTTTACTTTTAACTAATCATTTTTATAACGTTTTTAACGGTTATTTTGCTTAAAACAAATTCTGCTTTTTTATAATTGATCTGTGTCCAAATCCAACTTCACCTCCACCCGGGTAACGCCAGGTACCCTTAAGGAGTATAATGAAGGTTTAGCAATGCCGGAAACCTGGTGTTGAAGTGATGCGACATAAATAAAAATAGACAAATGAACGAAAATATAACTGAAATGATGAGTGTCATAATATTTGGAGAAAAATCTTTTTTTCAGAAAGAAAAAAAAAATCAAAAGAATGTCATAAAAAAAAAAGGAAAATATCGTAAAAACAAAACCAGAAGTGAGATTAGTTGAGCTGTCAAGCAGAAACTGGGATATATTTTTAAACCAAGTTACTTTAATATTAATTCTGATATTCTAGCCATTGTATTATTGCATATATTAAGATATAACGTTTCCTTATATTTTTATCATAAAAAAAAAACAAAAAAAAAAAATAATTAGCATATAGCTGCAACCAAACAGGAAAACTTCATGCAGATTAGGCAATCCTAAAGCATGACCTTCATGAGTCGTATGCAAAAGTGTGACATTCTTAACAATACAAGAGATTAATTGCTGAAACATTTCCAAATCATAAAAAGCGTTAATTAAAAAGATTAATACTTTGGAGGGAAATTTTGTCCATTTTTTTCAGCGACTGAAGAAATTAATCAAAATCTGTAATCGTCAAACGGAAATCACTTTTTTTTTTTTTTTTTTTTTTACAAATAAACACAATCGTTAAAAGGGAAAACAAATTTACTCATGTCCAAAATAATTCCAAAAATTAATTCAATATAACAATCGGTACGGACCCGACAATTGGAAGATTGTGGATTTATAAGATTAAAACATCCAACCTTGATTGCCCTTTGGGGTCCGTGTGGATAGAGATGCATCTTGGAATTCCAAGTGAGTATTGTCTGGAGGTAGCGGTTTCAATCGCACCCAAAGTTGGTCAGAGGATTAATTGACCAAACCGTGGTGAGATAACAACAACTTCTGAAAGTAGTGGATATAGTTGGAGGATTCGACATTCCTATCCCATTGCGGTTTACTTGACAAAGGCCAGAGGAATAATTAGCTGAAACGTTGTAGAAAACAACTAGAAGATGAGGATGATAGTCCAAATAATTAAAAAAAAACAAATTTACTCATCTCCAAAATAATTCCAAAATAATTAATGCAATATGGAAATCACTTTGTTCAAAATAATTTTTCCATGAATATTTTTAGATTGTGTGTGTGTGTGTGTGTGTGTGGCTCAAATGAATTGTGTGTTTTATGGCAGATCAATTCTTTTTGAGTCTATTGCAGTGCTCTATCGACAAAAATTATCTTTAGTTGACCTTTGGCTACTAAATATTTTTGTTTACTAACCAAACCCACATGATTTTTAGAATATGACATGTTCGTTCTGTGACGAGTATGTACATCATAAAGATTTTTCTGTGTTTTTTTTTAATAAGTGTAATTCTAAATATGCAACAAATTTTATGTTGATGCTTGAAGATATAAACATTCTAATTTCTTCAGATATTTTTTTAAACAGCCTTTGTTAAAAAAATAAAAGTATATTGTTCTATTAAACTTTTATTTAAATAATTTAATTTTCTTTTTATAAAAAAAAAAGTTGAAAAGATATTTTTCACTCAGTAGCTTTGGGAGATTGTTAGTGAAAGAAATACAATTGCCAAAAGATAAACGTTTCATTATTTCTAATCTCCACTCTGAAAAATCACTCGCAAATGCGACTGTTTCACTGCCCTGTATTGGAAAATACTTGTTAAACCCAAGTTTCTGTTTTACCCAAAGGTAGTTCAAAGGGCTTAGGGTTAGGGTTATCTTTTTCAATGAATATAAATGTCAATAACTGGATTTGAACCCAACTCAACTAATTTCATAAGGCAATTTTATAGAATCACTTCCATCTTCAATCAGCTGCTTTGTTACGGTTAAAGGTAAAAGATTGTTTGCAGGACACTCAAAAAATGTCTAACACCATCAAAAAACAACCAAACAAGATTTCACAGTCCACGAGATCATTCATATATGCAACACCAAACTCAAGAACTGAACCCAATGGAACTGATCAAGAATCTAGAAAATGCAAATCCCATCAAATACAAACTTTAAAAAAATCTGTTGCTGCAATCTATTTTATTTGCAGTTCAAGCAACAAAGCTGAAGTTTATGCAATTATGATAAAAAAAAAAGTAGAATTAGGATTATTCAGTACTTATGCATTGTACGACCCGCGATTTCCACAAATTGGCTCAGGCTCTTTTACATTCTACAGAAAGGATCTTTTAATTATGAATATTCAAACATTATTTATTTGTTATCTAATAACGCACTAATTACCAAACCAAATGGCGTATAATGACAAGATGGCAGTCAGGAATTTGTCACAATTAAATAGCTAGAAGGTGCCACAATACATCTAAAATTCATCCCAAAAGTGGGATGTTGGTTTAAAAACTATTTTACGATTATCTAATAATTATTTTCAAGATTTATCAAGGAGACACCATGGTTGATTTTTAATGTAGGAAAAATTCAGCTCTCACAAAATCAAAAAGGATCTATCATTATCAAGGCTACAAGATCACTCGAGGATAATGGTTAACAGATGATCAGTAGTGATGGAAATTGGATAGAATTTGATTAGTTAACAGGACGGAACAACAAGAACTTGTTTACATTGAACTTGAAGACAACCATGTTGTAGTCAGTTGGAAAGCAGGTTTGCGGTACAGAGTTCCACAGACGAGCAGTTCTAGCAAAGAAACTTTGTTTATGAAAATTTGTATTTAGATTTACGTACATGAAGAGTATGGTTGGGAACTGTTGACAATGGTTATAACTAGACAAGTGTTTGTTGTGAATATTTTGCAAGGGAAACTATATATTAAAGCTTAGTCGAGCACTTGTCATGAAAATAACGATTGAGCAGGGATAGACGATAGATTTGCAACCTCTATTCTGTGAGAAAGAGGTTTCAAGAAGGAGAAGAAGAAGAAAAGGACATCACCAAGTTTCAAAGGTTGCTCTGTGCAGCTCCTTAGTAGATGTAGTAGAGGCAGTAGTACTCCATTTTAAAATGCAAGATTTGATGGAGATCACGAGTTAAACAAGTTGGAACAAAGGAAGGTGCAACTACACTATAAAAACGAAATTCAAAATTTTTAATATTGAATCTGAAAGTAAACCAGTGGTCTCTAATTGTCATGTTACAGTAATGAATATATCAAAAAATATCCGAAAAACAATAAGGTAAAAAATAATTATTAAAGAAAACATTTTCTGATGAAAATTAGCGAAAATAAAATGTTAGGGGAGGTAAATTGCATGTAACTATTGCCAATTTTGTAATAAATTGTGCGTTAATATGAGTTGTTTTTAGCATAAGTTACTTCCGTTGTTATTATGTCACTCTTAAAACAATATGGCAAGGGATTGTTATGATAAAGATCGAAAACTTGTGTTCTTTCAAAAATAATGCAGTAAGTACTTCTGACATGCCAATTAAGTAGATATCATTGCTTTTAGTTAAAATTGACACAAAAAGTCAGTAGATACCATTGCCCTTTTTTTTAAATCGATTTTTTCATTTTCCAAATTTCACTGTTATAGTTGCAACCAAAGGAAGCATATAATAGGTAAGAATTCTGAAGAACGCATGCCATAATAGTATTTCTAGAAAAAACTGAGACCAGCAACATTATGTCTGTGAGAGAGAGGTTTCAGTATGCAGAGAATGGGAACGATCGATGAGATGGGTTGGGAAAAACTGGAACACCGATCGTCATGCGGTGTTATAAATTCAGCGCTAGTCTCGGACTCAGTAAACTTTTAAGTCCACTTTACATGGCACTATGAACAGGATTCATTTCTAAGGATTTATTTTTACCAAATTACTTTCTTACTGAAATTTGAATAGTAATGACGTCAGGACAACGCAATGACAATCATTACTTGCAATTAGTTCAGCAGTCGATAAATTTACAGAAAGAAAACAATGAGATTCGCGCCAGCAAGCAAAATATGTCAAACCACCCCACACTAAAAACCGGACAGTCTTGTGATTGAGCATGGTTACACCAACAGGGACTGGGAGTTATTCACCAGTACAAACAAATGTGCAGTTTAACCAACCCTGTGGCAATATGCAACAAATTAGGAATGGCTTGCTCGAACGAAACAGACTTTTGTCCAAACTAGTCGGCCCTGAAACTCTCAATATAGCCACAGAAGAACAGCTACTATGCCATATACAACTTGTTGCGGTGAAAGTTCTACATCAAGAGGTTCATAAACATAGATTCCACAATACGAGACAGCAAGAAGGGGCAAGTCCTGCACAGTTTTTAGCAAAGCTTTAGTCTCAAGCGACATTTTGCAATTTTACTGTCCCGTGTCCTAACGAGAACTGCCAACTAACTATAAACTATTTGGAGCATATAGTGGCTGGCCAACTCGTAGCTGGACTTGTAAATACAGAATACAAGTGCAAGTTGTTGGCCAGAGCCAATATTTTGACAACAGTTGAACAGAAATTCCACAGACTGGTTATTCTAGAGACAACAGATATATTGACGCCTCATTTGCAATGCAGCCTAAATGAGTGTTCAACATTTGGCTCAACGAGGTCTGAGAAAGAACCATCTCAGGAGTGGGAAGAACCTAGACTTCCCTCGAAATAAACCTTCTAAAGGGTGTGGAAGGACATCACACCCCAACAGACTAAAAGGATGGAAGAACTGCTCAGCGAGGGAGCACAGATGCCATAATTGCAGAGTTATTGGACTTTTATGAAAAGTGTGTCAAAAACCAGAGAGGTTTACAATGGAGTCAACAAGTGATTCAACACCACATGACAAAAATATTTAGCAGCAAAAGAAGAGGAAGACAGTGAAGGAAGACAGAAATTAGCAGCGGTATCACATCTTGCACGGAGCAGAGGTAGATTCAAAAGAAGCCTCCTCCAAACCGGCACCCTCCATAAAAATCAAATTATTTTTGATACCAGAATCCCATGCCGAATTTGGGCATATCTTAGATAAGAGGACTTACCAATTACCCATAAGATATGTGAGATCACGGATAACCTATTATAAATATTAAAGTTGGCCTTAAAGAAACCAAACAAGTCGTTTACGTATCAGAGAACACGTTGGGATTTTACTTATCTGAGTCGGAACTGAAAGACTTGGAATTAATCCCTCACAACTTTCCACGCGAGATATCAAAAGCTGACATGTCAACCTCAAATAATGAGATAGCATCCATGTGGATGCCCCAAAGAGAAACGGTTCTGAACAAACCTACAAGAATCCCATTTACCCCAATTGAAAATAATAGGGAACGTTTGGAACCATGGTTACGGGAGCACTTTAAATCAAGTGCATTCAATACCTGCCCCCAAAACCATCAGTTATACACACTCCCATTCTTATCCCCCATCATTAGCAAAAGATGGTGAAAGAAGATTTAGATAGGGATATTGTGCTGGGCATCATCAAGCCAGTACAAGCAGGTACGCCTATGGTCTGGTGCTTGAGGATGGTGGATGCACCAAAAAAGGACGGGTCACCAAGAAGAACGGCGGACCTACAAAGATTGAATGCTGCAATAATGAAGGACACTAATCACACTGTCCCCATTTAATCAAGTGTCTATTGTGCTCACGTGAACCAAGAAAACAGTGTTAGATGCATGGAATGGATATCACAGTTTACTGCTCTCTTCAACAGCACAAGATGCAACCACATTCATAACAGAGTAGGGCCGTCATCGGTACTTTAGAGCACCCAAGGTTTCCACGCCTCTAATGATAGGTACACTCACTGGATCGACGACGTTACGGTAGACATGCCCTGAAGGACTTGTTGCATTGATGATACCCTTCTCTAGGATAAAACTATGGAATCTGCTTTCTGGCACACAGTTGACTATATCACCCATTGCGGCAGAAATGGAATCGTCTTTAATCCCGATAAGTTTCAATTTGCAGGCAAGAAAGTTGAACTTGCCGGCTTTTTAATAATGGCTGACGGTGTAAGGCCAACTACAAAATGACTGAAGCTATTCTCAACTTCCTGACACCGACGAACATCACCAGCATCAGATCATGGTTTGGATTGGTTAACCAGATATTGTATGCATTTTCACAGGCCAATATCATGTCCCCCTTTCAAGAATTGTTAAGCAAGAAGGACTGCAAATTCTATTGAGATGATACTCTAAACAAGCTTTTCGAAGAGTCCAAAAAAAAACATTGCTCGGAAAATCAAGGCGGAGAGAGGGGGTTCAAAACATTCGAGAACAGGGCAACTTGCCTCTCAATGGACTATAGCAAAGTTGGCATTGGGTATTTTCTAGTATAAAAGGGGATAAAATTCTAACCTCAAAGCAGCTTAGAACTGAGGTAGTAGAGGCACTGCACCCCGCCCATCA
This sequence comes from Euprymna scolopes, assembly GCF_053919585.1. NCBI lineage: Eukaryota > Metazoa > Mollusca > Cephalopoda > Sepiida > Sepiolidae > Euprymna > Euprymna scolopes. Next base: position 149,867,691 of record NC_136491.1, read on the forward strand.
AAGGGTGAATGGGATGCTAGCTAACGCTAGACAGATTATTTTGGCCTGGTCTAGATGCTAGTATCCAACAAACACGGACATAATGTCAAAAATGCAATTCGATCGCTCTGTCCTAACTTAGAGAACCACTAATTCCTTATTGTTCGACCATATAAACTCAGAATTCCCATTCCAAAAGACTGTCACAGACCTACTGGAAATGCATAGCGACTTACATGGTATAAGCAGACCGATACACCAGCTGGATTTAAGTTGTCCTGCTACCATTAGGGAAGGCTGCAGCAGTATGCGATGCATTGAGGGGTTGGTTATGCATGCATAGTGCCCCGGAGGAGATATCATCTGATGGAGGGCCACCATTCAACTCGGAGTATAAATCGTTCCTAGGAGATTGGAGAGTAAAGAGATGTATATCATTTTCACATTATCCCCGAAGTAATGGCCGAGCTGAACTGGGCGTAAAAATAGCAAAAAGAATGCTCATGAACTGCATTGATGGCTATGGCCACCTACGTTATGATTGAGCAACACAGCCAATGATGACTCATAGGAACATGCCCTACCAGAACATCGGATTATCATCAGCTGAAATGTTATATGGTCGAACAATAAGGGATCACCTCCCTTTACTTCGCGAGAAGCACCAGATTCACGATAGGTGGACAGAAGCTAAAGAATTAAGAGAAAGGCAAAAAGGCATGTGCTAAACAAAGAAGAGTACAATATGCAGTTTTTTCAGGTTGGCAAATCAAGAGGAACCATATCCACGACAATGGACAAAAACAGGAAGAGTTGTTGAGACCATGGGTAATAGACAATGCCAGATACAGTTGGATGGAAGTGGCAGGATCACACTACGCAATCATTGTTTCCTCCGGAAGACCCAACCTATCATAGATACGCCAGATTATTCGCTTATACAACCACTCCTTCAATCACCTCCCCAAAGGCCAAGAATGAAGGACAGCATATTCCCGTGTGACATACACGAGAAGATGGACATGGAAAAGATGGATTGGTTATTTGTTTTTGTTTTATGACATATCAACCCTTTTCAGGTCATTTAATGCTGGATCCAAAGATTTTGAAGAAAAATTTTTTAATAGAATATATTTGTTGTTTTCAAGTCGGTTTCTATTTAACCCATAGTTGGGACCCTAACAGGTACTACCACTCTGGGTCAGAGTTTAAGGTCATATCCAGAACCAGAAAAGATGAATGATGATGTAGTGATGGCAGACGACACATCTGACACAGATATGGAGGTGGAAAACAACGAGTCCGATCACACAACACAGCATGAGAGTAACCTAACCACCAAGATCATTGTCTCCACAAATGCAAGGATTGTCTCAACAAGTGACCACAAAACACTGGTATTGCGGCCATAAGGTGGGGGGGGGCATACAGAGAATGGGAACGACTGATGAGACGGGTCGGGAAAAAATGGAACACCGGTTGTCATGCGTTGTTATAAATTCAGCGCTAGTCTCGGACTCAGTAGACTTTTCAGTCCACTTTACAAAGTGAAAAAAATTTAAATTGCCACAGTTAAGAACGATATCCACTTGATTGAGTGAGGACAGAACAGATTAAATGTAGAATTAGAACAGATCGTGAGTCTAAGTGACTCGGAGTCTGTTCTAATTCTACATTTCTTCTGTTCTGTCCTAATTCGATGAAGTGGATATCATTCTTAACTGAACGTTAACGAACGACTCATTGAAGAGGGCCTCAAGGACAACAATGACAAATAATTCATTTCTGCTCTATTTGGTTATTTGTAAAAGAGTTGGACGAGGAGAAGACCAAATTGCGAAATCTTGGTAAATAACCTAGTTTACCAGAATGAAAACTTCATTATAATAGCCTTGATTTTTTTTATAACTCTTTCACTCCAAACAAGGCATATTGCCACTTGGACATCAGGGCCTACTAACTGGGATCATATCTACAAGGAACTATGGGGAGTTGAGCAGTGAGATGTCTATTCACATTACATTTAAATTTTTGTATGTTAGAGAAATAAGAAACGGAGGGAATTCCAAAATCCTCAGGAAGAAACTACGAGTAAAAATCTTTCTGGCATCTAAGTACCTCAACCTAGGGACCTGTTTGTCGGGTTAGTCAGGCATATGTACATCACCGGGAAACAAGCGTTATGAGTTCAGAGACATTCCATTAGCATACTTGTAAAATAGGCATGGGGGTGCAACATTGTGGCAATGATATAAGGGTTGGAGCTTGACCAATCATGCACAACCTATTAGATATTAGACCTTTATTTGACCTTTGTTTAAAAGGGAGAGATTGTAGTAGACGCATCTGCCTAAATGTGGCAACAATACTCCATGTATAGGCAAATTCTGGTTTTGTAAAGAGATAGGAGTAAAAAGAGACCATGGAAAGGAGAGCCGAATGTATAATGTTTGTAAAAGAGAAAGATTAACTGCTTTTGTTAAAAATAAAAATCCCAAATTGTCCCGAACAGGATACAGTAGGTTATTTAATGGCAGCAAAGTTAAACTTAGCTCAGATTTTTTCAATTGTAGGCATGTCCGTTTTTTTCCTGACATCCTCATAGATATCTCTGATCAACTCTAAAACTTCTTGATCTTTCTTTTTCATCAAATCTTTCTTGGAGTTCATATATTAAATGCATTGCTCTTTCTGCGTATCATGAAGTTGGTTCTCTGTATCGCTCCAAACACTTTCCCACACCTGAGATTATTTTTTATCTTTACAAATCTACTCTTAGACTTTAATGTTGTCATATTTGAGCAGATTAATTTTTGAGTATTCTTGATAAGGTGCAGAAACCTATCTGCAATTTGATTGCCCCCCCCCCCTCATCCCACCCTTTCTTTTTCATTGCAACCTCTCAGAGATGTGATGTTGCTAATCTCAGTTTTTTTCTAGAAGTTACTATAATGGCATGTGTTCTCCAAAATTGTCTTATCTATTTCCTGCTTCTTTTACTCCAGCTCATTTAACTCGTTGGTCTATTGGTCTCCGTCAATACACTGTTTTGATACCTCATTGTAATACAACTTCCAATTCCAGTAGCTTCTTTTCAAGAACTGAAGGCTTGTGGAATTATTTTTGCTGACTGCTTTCCTCCTAAGTATAACCTCGATCTTTTCCAGACTAAGATCAATAGTTATCTCTTGTCTTTACGATAATTATCTTTCATTCTTGTTAGCTCTTTACATCAAATGGATTCATGCCTTTCAGATGATTTCCATAAAAAAACGAACTTATTCTAATTCATACCTAAGGTTGTTTCCTGACAGTCATGTGCATGTTATTTTCTCTTCAGACAGATGTAAATCGACCTGTGCTCGGCTACAGGCCAAGTTTTGTTCTTTGAAATTGTTTTAATCTCATCCTGCTTATATGCATCATAAAAAGATCAATTTATTGGCAACTTTGAAAGAATAGATTTGATCAGAGCTATTAGCCGATTTACACAGCAATCTGCGATTTTCTCGATTATTTTTTTTTAAATTAATATTTTACTGTTACATACTGGGTATATACGGGTCACAATTATGCATGTATAACATATACACACAGTGTCATAATAGTTGTGTATACACAGACACCAATGCATGTCTTTAAATGTACAAAATAGACTTCGTGGCTTAGTGGGGGATGCCCTTTTCTCTACCCTGCAACCTCTCTCCCACAGAAGAGACGTTGCGAGCCTATCCTTGTTTTATCGTTATTTCCATGGCAGGTGCTCGCCTGAACTCCAATCTCTGGTCCCCCCTCGCCAATCTTTCATGAAAAACACCCGTCTAGCTGAATCTACTGTGAAAAATTTCCCCCACTCTTTATCTGTGCCTAAATCAAAACGTGGATTCCATGAACAAAGCTTCTTTCTTAAAACTGCACGCCTGTGAAACTCTGTTCCGTCTGCCTGCTTCCCACCTGACTACAACTTGGATGTGTTCAAGTCCAATGTTAACAAATTCCTAATGAACCGCCCCCTTAAGTAAACACGTCATCAAATCTCCACACTAACGTAATGTACTTGCAATAACCCTTATCCCTGAGTGGCTTCTGGGCCTTGATAAGTGGTGACCACTGTGTAAAAAAAAAAAAAAAAAAAAAATGTATGCATAAAGTAAAAGTCCAATTGCAGTGGGTGGGTGCACGAGTGTGACTTAGTGTCCACAGGATGTTCAATAAAACATGTCCATTCAGTAACCCAACCGCAGCAAATATTTTATGCGTGTGTGGTGCACAGACAAACGGACATACTTTGTGTTCACTGGTTCTGTTTGTTCTGCCAGCAGTTTTCACTGGATTTGAAGTTCTGTAATAAAGATATCTCCAATGTATGATGTAGTTAAACACATGACAAATTCTTGTTAAATTTTAAGTATCTTTTATTTCACTTTCAAGTCCTCATCACAAGTTTCTTTTCTAGTTTTTACATTTTGAGCTTAAAGTTTCATTTGCTTCTCAGGACAAACCTAAACGATCTATCACTAAATGGATATCTCAGTAACTGATCTAACTTTTTCCCTTATTCCCAAAACTTGATTGCGTCATCTTTTTGCACTTGCAAAAAAAGACCACTCTTGTTATTGTTCCAAATTTATTATTGCCATCATAAATTCTTAATTCAAATCGAATGCCAGTTGTTTACAATTCCATTCTTGTCATTGTTGTTTATTAATAATTTTCCAGTTGCTCCGAATTTTCTTTTTTTTACTCAACTTCACCCCAAACAAGGCATATCACTATTTGAACATAAGGGGCTACTATTTGGGACCATGCTTAAGAAAGATTATCAAGATGTCGGTTTATGTTACATTTGAACTCCTGTATATCATGTATACAGTCAGGGAAGAAGGTAGCAGGAAGAGAATTCCAAAATCTAGTTGTTTGAGAGAAGAAACTATTAGAGTAAAAAGCTTTTTGGTATTTAAAGAGACCTCAAGAGTGAAGGGGTGTGATTTTGTTGCTAAGCAGGTTTGTCGGGGATATGTACGTCAAGGAGCATAAACACAATGAGTTTACCAGAGCACATTCCATTAAAATATATGTAAAACAAAACTTGTTTTTATTTAAGCTTTCATTATTTGTTTCAGATATTTAATTTGTTCCGATCATTATTGTAACGGACATTTCCTTATCTGTCAAATATTTTATTTGTATATTTGGCTTAGCTATGCAAACTGCATAGTTAAACTAGTTAACGTACTTGATTTTTATTATAGGGCCCCAATCTGTTCTGTTACAAAATAGTACTATAAATAAAAATGCCTATACGAAAAAAGTCTGGAAACTTATTGAAGGCACCTCATACCTATCTCATTTTCACAATTTCTTGGTGGAAGCAACATTTCCCATGGTTCTAATAATTTTTATTTATTACAAGTTGTTTCTTCCATAACTGTAAACATTAGTAGTTCTTCAAATAATATTGGAACAATAGAAGCATTTAAATTTTTTTTAAAATGGAAGATATCTGCTGTCTTAAGGAACTTGGACAGTTTTCAAGCAGGGAAATAGCGTTTCAGTGATACTACTAAAAGGGGTGGGGGTAAAGGAGATTATACCAGACTTCTTCAAAACTTTTGGAGCATGACCATGGTCTAAAAACTCACCACAGGTTGCCTTCACCAACTTAGTTGGCCTATTAGACATTAACATGTGTAAAAATAGATAAAATAAATGGTTTTATCGCCCTCCTGGAGATTCAGTTATCTGTAACAATTTTTTTTTTTATCCAGCACAGTGGCCTATTTTTTATTTATCTGTACCCAGCCCGCCAAGTATTTCTAAAATACCAGTAACGATATTTTGTTGTTTTTAAATTTTTGAGATGAGGATTGGTTATTTGTATTATTTGGATTCATCGGACTACTGTTCTCATCTTGAGTGTGATTTTTCACAACGTTTTGGTCAGAGTAACCCCCGACCTTCAGGTGTATCATATTGAACTCAGGAACGTTTCTGTTGAACTCGGGAATTTTGACGGAATTTCGAGTGAAACCCTTTATTTACTTCACGGTGGTAGCATACTCTTGTTCCGTCAGAACTGTTTTTTTTCTTTTTTTTAACCCTCTAGGGCCTGAACATATTAATACTCATTAATACATATTAATAAAAATTCTGAAATTTGAAATTATAGATTTTATTGGATCAAGAATCATGAATTTGAACAAAAAAGGCGAGTTCATTTAAAAACTTGAAAGTTATGATATGTGCCATATCTGTACGCCCTTGGGCTCTAATATTTCTGATTAGGATTGTGCCATATATGGTACGGGTGGCCCTAGAGGATTAAATCGACAGAGGTAGATTGTTCTTATTCAATCTTAATTATATTTATGGTATCACCTGTACTGAGGACTGAACCTTCAACCTCCAAAAGACTGTCACTTAGAACTGATTATTAGTTATCCATTGTGCCACACGTTCATGTAGAAACAAGGTGAGAATAGTAGTCCAAATAATACAAATTATCAATCCTTATTTCAAAAATTCCGAAATCAGTAAAGATAATCTACCTTGATTATGACTAATTTAAGTTTTGGAGTATTTAATCAAAGACATGAATAGAACTCGTGTGATAGACAAGGATTTATTTGAAAAGTTGGTGAAAATTGTAATAAGACTTTTGAAAATTGTTCTTTGCTTTCTATTTTTTTAGACCACTCCACAAAAAAACAAACAAAAAAAACAATGTTTATGCATTATAATGCATAAACATTGTTTTTTTTGTTTTGTTTGTTTTTATAGTTTTATAAGTGTATTTCTCAAAAATTAAAATAATGCATTTTCAGTAAGGTGCACTAGTATGTACTTAGGTGTCATGTCAAAATTAGTACAAATTCAAAAAAAAAAAAAAAAAAAGAAAAGAGAACGAGTAGAAAATGATTACAAGTAAAAATAAAAACATTATCATATATATATATATATATATATATATATATATATATATATATATATATATATATATAGCCATATTTTAATTTGAAATTGCGAAAAGCAAGGAAGATAAGTCAGTTTGTCATACGGAATTCTATGTGACAAACTGTTTATCTCCCACAATTAGAAGACATTTTTTGTTATTTTAAGAAACTAAAATTGCATTATTTGATAAATTTTATTTTGAATTTTAATTTTTTTTCTTCTTGATCATTTTTCTTAATTTTTGACATTTTCACTAATTTAAACATGACATGTTAGTTAATACTAGTGTTTTTACTGAAAATACATTTTGATTTTTTATGAATCTACTTATAATGCACAAGTCCCAAAATAACAAAATCAATATTAAGTACTTTTTCTTTCGATAAACTTTTTTAATAATGACAAAGATTTATATATATATATATATATATATATATATATTTTTTTTTTTTCAAACATTTATTGTGTATTATTTTATTTTTTTAAAATTGAATTCATGGACACCTAGCATAAAAGAAAATGTCAGTTTTAAAGTGACAGTTTTCTTGAGGTTGAAGGTTCAGTCCTCAATACAGGTGATACTAATGAAAAATAAAATAATCAAGAATTGTACCCTATCATGGTTGACAGAATAAGAACAATCTATCCCAAAAACTAAAAACTAGGAACTCAATTTGAAGTTGTATAAAAATTCCAAAGTTTGACAAGACATACTTGAAGGTCAGAGGTTACATCAGCTGACATGCGAGAAAAACATCCAAGAACAGTAATCCAAGTAATCCAGATTATCGATCCTCGTCTCGAAATATTCTGAAACATGAATTGTCTTTCCTATATATAAAAACTAGCCTAGGGGCCGGAGTGTTTGTAGGTACATGTTGAGCAACAACAAAAAAAAAGTCTCGAACCTGTACCGCGAAGGAGGAAAAGATGAAAAAAAAAACATGATGTCTTTGCCGTTGCGTCCATCGCTAAACCGGAAGTGGCAAAGGTTTAAATTAAGGCTAGTCAATCGAAAATAACTTTCGAAAAGATTGGCGAAAAAAGCGACCTCCTCCCTGTACAAAAATGCCCAGTTGAAGGAGAAGGAATTAATGTTTTTGGCCAATATTTCGATATTTGTCGCCCAAAGGGCTGAGCTTCAAAACGGTACCAATCTCGTGAAAATCCGTTGTCTCTGTCAAAAGTTTTACGTAGACAAATATGCATACATACATTTAAACAGACAGGTGAGATTTACATTATAGATGTCAATACAGAAATTTGAAAAATATCCTAGTACTTCTTAAAATGAAAACACTATATAACAAATAAATGACAAAAGTCTATATTCCAAATTTCATGATTACAATTTACTCCTTTAATTATGTTGACATTTACAATTTTTGACAGCAACTGTTTCGTAGCACAAAATCATTCACTTAATTATTATATCAATCAATGAATCTATTTTGCCCTTAACTCAGAAGAAATAGCAACTGTCAATCCACCAAAAGAAAATAAAATGCATTTGGGCAGAATAACAAAATTCGAAAATTGAAAGAGAAGTTGCAATTACCTTTTATTTTATCTTTTATTATGCCATTTTCAGTTACTGTCAAGAATTGTAAATGTCAACGTAATTAAAGAAATAAATTGTAAGATGGTCAACATCATGAAATTTGGAATATAGACTTTTTCATTTATTTGTGATATGCTCTGTAATTAAATTGAGCTTCATAAATTAAGGATTAGTATATATATATATATATATATATATATATATATATATATAAAGTGAAATATAATTGAAAAAAAAAATCATATTTCCACAGAAATATATATTATAAACAATTATTTTTATACCTACAGACACTTTCATTTCGTAATCATTAGTGCAAGAAATTATGATTGCTGCTGGTCATAGGATTTGAACTTCGCCACAAAGCTACCTTTGACTCCTTTAGCAAGGAACTTTATCCTTGAGCCACCATCAGCCGCTACGAGAATTAAGGGAAATTTAACATTTATAAAACCAAATACAGGCATAACATTAAAACAATCTAACGTGATTGAGAGACCGGAAATCATGATCTCGCACAAGGCCAACCGATTGCCTTTTTTAATCGATAATTACTTCAAGTGATCGCAAATAGAATCAAAGGAAAATTTCAATGGTGTCTTTAGATTCTAAAAAATTTTTTCATGTATGTATAAAAAATAATTTATAATTATTTGGCCCCATTATGAAGCAAGTTCCTAAAAGCTTATTTGCTCAACTTTTAAGAATATGCTCCATAATGGGGCAAAATAATTATAAATGATTATTTTTTATACCTACACTAAACCAGAGTGCCTGGCGTTGCCCGGGTGTTTGGAGGCGTGTGTTGAGCAAAAAAAAAATGTGACATCTTTGCTGTTGTGCCCATTGCCAAACCGGAAGTGATGTAGGTTTAAATTAAGGCTAGTTAATCGAAAAGAGGGGATGACTTTCGAAAATATCAGCGAAAAAAGCGACCATTCCTTGTAGAAAAGTGAAGGAATTAATGTTTTTAGCCAATTTTTCGATATTTGTCATCCGAAAGGTTGAACTTCAAAAAGATACCGATCTCGTGAAAATCCATCGCTTCTGTCAAAAGTTTTAGACAGACATACAAACATACATACATACATTTAAACAGAAAGATGAGATCTATATTATAGATGATAAAGGTAAATTTTTTTCTAGAATCTAAAGACATCATTGAAATTTTCCTTTGATTCTATTTGGTATCACTCAAAGTAATTATCGATTAGGTCCATACAAGTAAAATATATTAGAATGTAAAAAAACAAAACAAAAAAACAAATTCAATTTAATTTGATTATCTTAGTTTTATTTTTACTTTACGAAACAAAGCAAAGAATATCTCAGTATTTTAAAAAACTGTTTACAGGGCCTAAAGAAGAATCTCTAATCTAATAGGTTTCACACTGTCAACAAAGTCTCAATCCCTGTCCCATCGTTACAATGTTGCATCCCTGTACCTGTTTTAAAAGTATTTTAATGAAATATGCTCTGATGAATTCATTGCACTTGTTCCCCCCTCGATGTAAAACTATGTACATACCCCTGAAAAACCTGCTTAGCACCAAAATCACACTCCGTCACTGTAAAGATCCCTAAATGCTGAAAAACCTTTTACTTTAATAGTTCCTTCTTTCGAACAGCTAAACTTTGGAATTCCCTTCCTGCTACTTGCTTCCCTGACTGTGCTAACATGCAGAAGTTTAAATGTAATGTAAGCCAACATCTTGTTCATCTCTCCTAAACATGGTCCCAAATAGTAGCTCCTTATGTCCACGTGGCAATGTGCCTTGTTTGGGGATGAACATGATTTTTAAAAAAAATAAAAATAAAAAATAAAATAATTATTTGTATTGGTATTTTTAATTTTTAAATGGCACATTTGTCATAATGATAAAGGTGTTTGCTAATCAGCCTGAAGACCGTGTGGTTCAATCCATAGCAGAGACCTACCAAAGACTTAAAAGTTGATATTTGACACCCTTTGCTAAAGACTCGGCATTATAAGGAGAAGATGAAGGACAAGTGAAGTCATCTTTGAAATGAATTGACACACTCTCCCCCAGCTAATTAAAAGACAAGATGACCAACTTTGACCTGATGTTGTGCGATTTCGCTTATTCAGATAATGCTGACATATTTCAAGTGTGTTTTTCTCAAGTTTACCAAATTGATTTTAACTCAAAATGATTTCTCATTTTTCAATATTTAACGGAAACAAAACCTGACCCCAATCTTCAACGCTTATCCTCATTAATAAAGAAAAGGTTCAGAGCTGGGAAGCAGAAGTAAACAGATTATCTTATTCATTCCCGGACAACACTGATACTACCAGCTTGTAAACAAATAAGATAACCCAGGTGAATGAGTGTGTTCAACTGTAAATGATAAAATAGTCTCGGTTTCTTTGGTTTAAATTTTATGTTTTTCTTGTAAATCAAGTTCATTTGATTTAAGTGCGATTCAGATAATGGATCTTAGATTAGTGAGGAGGAGCCGATATGTGGAAAAAGCTATCAAGAGGAAGACCCCAAAACAGAGGCCGGAATGAAATACCCCACAAGTGAAAACAGCCAAAAATATGATACAATTAAGTAAGGATGTTTCTACTTTTGAAAAATCAATATGGACAAAATTTATAAGCAGAGGATAGGAGTAAGAAGGGCTGGTGTTTTAGACAAAGTTTCTCAGGGCGTCAAAAACCAACATTAAAGATTTAAATATATATATCTATATATAAGTATAAAAGTGGTTGAAATAACGTGTCAAGTATAGTTTAGTTGTGTTACAGAGTAAAAAGGGGAGCAACAATGGGACAAAAACCAAAATAAGAGATTTTGGACTCCACAACAACAGGGGGGGAAAAAAAAAAAAAAAAAAAAGCAATTCGTATTTTCGTTATTCCTATACAATTTGTGAGCAGCACATGAATTGGAAGTTAACAACTCAATAAGTAATTTACAAACAACTCATGTGATGAGATGGGCAAACCCAAGAGTTGACATTTCAAAACAACCAAATCTCTTTCTTTCTCCCTTATAAAACATCAAACAGGACATTGCTTTTTTTTTTTTTTAGGAGTCAAATGTCAAAAAGACTCGAAACATTTACAAGAGTAAAGGGGAATGAGATATTCTCAAAATTTTCATTTTATATATATATATATATATATATATATATATATATATATATATATATATATATATATAAACATTTGGTACAAGTTCAGAGTTCAACCTAAGTAAAAAAAAAATTTAAAAAATTTCATGATTTTTCAATTTTTAGCGATTTTAATCATAGATCGTAGCCACTATATAAGGCTAATTTTGATCATGGTAGTTCATATTGAGTTATCTTCCTTTATTTATTAAAATGGGGAATCAAAACAATGTCTCGCTTCCTCATAAAATTTGATTTTCTTAATAAAAAAATAAAAAAACTAAGTGATCATTTTATGTGGCTTTTGAAATACAGTGCCTGACATGAGTGAAACAGTCGCATCTGCGAGTAATTTTTCCAAGTAGCGACTAGAAATAATAAAAAGCTCATCATTTTGGTGATTGCATTTTTTTAACCAACAATCTTCCAAAGCTCATTACTGAGTGTAAAATGTCTTTTCAACCTTTATTTATTTTTTTTTTGTAGATAAAACGAGCAAAGTCAAATTATTTAAACAATAAAACGTTTAATAGTTCAATATTTTTAAACAAAGGCCTTTAAAAAAAAACATCTGAAGAAATTCGAATGCTTATATTTTCAAATCTCAACAAAATTCAGTGCATATTTAGAATTACACTTATTCAAAAATAATCTACGGAAAAATCTTTATGATGTACATACTTATCATGGAACGAAGATGCCATATTCCCAAAATCACGTAGGTTCGGCAAGTAACTTTTCTATTTGGCTAGCAAACGAAAATATTTAGTTGTCAAAGGTCAGCTACAGCTAAATTTATCTGCAGAAACCTGAAATATGAGATTTCCATTCCATGACAGGTTAAATCATAAACATTTTTTCTGTATTTTTATTTAATTAGGTTGAACTTCTGACTTTGCATCAATTTTTTTTTTACAAATAAATTTGGCAATTATAAATTGTAATATAATCAACTGATATTACTACAAAATCAATTGAATATTGGAAATAGAAGCTGTGTTGCTATTTTTGCAATTAAAGAATAAAATTTGGGGTATTTCTGTAATTTACGAACATTTTTATTTTAAGAGTTAACAAGACGTAAAACATCTACAATAATAGTGAAAGGAAATAAGGGGGCTGTGATAGATTTGTTGCAATATTTTTAGCATACTGAGATATTTACTTCCTTCGCACAGTAGGAAAATATAGCTTGATCAGAAGGTGGAGAGTATCAACCCAGTACCTCTAAAAAAGGAGCATGCTGGCCTGAAAAAAATTGCCTGGGCAGCCTCATCAACATTCGTTCAGGGCAACTCAAGCAGTAAGCCATGAACTTATTCCACTGAAAAGCAAGGCCTGGAAATCTCCTAGCTACTCCTCAGATGGATACCTCAATCTAACAGGTTGAAAGTCAGTAAACAATAAAAATACTGTGAGGATATAACCACAAAGATTTGAGCGAGTCAAACAGGGGTGATAAAAATGAACCAATAAGATGCCAGAATCGCTTTATAAAATATACTGAATCACTTTGAATTTTTCAGTTATAGCTTTCTGTATTACTACGAAAAACCGTTGGACATTGGAATACAGGTTGTGTTGCTGTTTTTGTGATTAAAAAAAAAAAAAAAAAAAAAAAAAAAAAATAATGGAGTACCTTTGCAATTTATGCAGGTGCTTATTTTGAAAGGATTTTCAAGTTAAGTTTAATTTTTACAGTATCCTTTATTAAATTGTTAGGTGAAAGTACAGAATAGTTACAAAAGACATCCACCCTATTCTCGAGGTCTAGCTTACCAGTGACTACTGGTTGTTTGTAAACCTTAAAAGAATTCTTCAGAGAAAAAGATTTGGTTCCAATGAAGAAGTAATATTGGAAATTGAGGCACATTTTGCTACCAAAACCAAAAATAAAAAACATTGAATTGTTAGAGAAGCGTTGGAATCCTAGAAATAAAGTCGAATTTTGACTAAAAATTATTGCTTTATTAGTTAGGCTCTGGACTTATTGAGTGATGAGTTATAATAGCAAAGAAAACAAATATTTTGGAATTCTTTTCAATAATAGTGCAGGGCTTTATGCTGTGAGTGAAACAATTGCATTTGTGAATGATTTTTCAAGTGACGACTAGAAATAATAAAACGCTTACCTTTTCGTGATTGCTTTTTTTTTTTACCGACAATCTTCAAAAGCTCATTACTAAGTGAAAAATGTCATTCTAACCTTTATTTTTGTATTAATAACACGAACAAAGTTAAATTATTTAAACAATAATAGAATAATATACTCTTTTTTTAACGAAGGCTGTTTAAAAATAAAACATCTGAATGAAATTGGAATGTTTATACCTTCAAATCTTAACATAAAATTCAGTGCATATTATGAATTACACTTATTAAAAAGAAAAATAAACAAAAAAATTTTCATGATGTATGTATTCATCATAGAACGAAGGTGTCATATTCCGAAAATCAGATTGGTTTGGCTAGTAACTTTTTTATTTCGCAATTAAACGAAAATATTAACAATAATCTGAAGTTGTTTTCTTGTTTTAAGAAAAAAATTACCAAAAATGATGCAGCCTCCATTAAAAAAAAAAAAAAAAAAAAAAATGGCATATTTAAAAGGAACAGTAAAAAACAAGTTCTTCATTTTCTCCAGCAAAATGACGAAGCTCAAGAGAGTAGATTTTTAGTTTATTTTTGTCAGCCTCATAACTCTCGCTCCCCTTCGTACAACGTTTCTCAACTTTTCCTCCATCATTGATCCCTTTTACTTTATGTATTTCTCCATTTATCCTTTACTCCCTTACAAAAAATACATAATGATCATGAAGTGAGGGAAAAACAAGACCAAATATAAGAAACCAGAGATTTGAATCCAGTCAAGCATCTTCCATAAAAATAATGTCATTTACAAGGCAATGATTCGCTCTCACTTGGAATACAGATCCCTAGTGTTTGTCGGAGTTAGCAAGGTTCTTTTGAGCATCAACGTCATGCCATAAGATCTGTACTACATATTCCCTGCTGCAACCCTGTTCCCTCTGGACTATATGACCTACTTGGGTTAGATCTGCCGTATATTCGCCAGAATGTAATAGTTGCTTCTGTTGTCTACAGATTATTTCATGGATTTTGCCCCACCACAATGCTTAAATCCTGTGCTGCAATTGAACAGACCAAACCTGCGATGATATACATTTACATTAGACCTTCTGCACACCGGTGTTTGATCAGAGATGTACCGGCGATCTTCTTTCACATTATGTTCAGCAATTCTGAACGTGCTGCCTGGGAATTGTGTGAACATGTATCACTGTCACAGTTTTGGGGGTTCTGTATTGTCTAACTATCGTGATATTCCTAAGTTTTATGCATTCTCTAATTAGCTTAGTAACCTCTGTCTATTGCTTACGGTTTTATGACCATGACTTAATAATGATAGAGTAATAGTTTGTACTTTGTATTATTCCGTCGGTTATTGACACAGATGAGCTGGAGCGCCACTGCACCCAGGCTGTCCACTTCATACAGAGGTCCAGTCACTAGACGATTGAGGTTGGGACTAGGGTAGCCTGGTATTGGTGGCTTGTCAGGTATCTTCTCCAGCCAGATGTCTAGTTTTTTCTTGAAAGTGTTAGGGGAATACTCTCCTGATATTTCTTATTGCAGCTAGAATATAGTTGAATGTTATTGTACCACTGTAAGTGAATATTATTGTACCACTGTAAATGAATGTTATTGTACCACTGTAAGTGAATGTTATTGTACTACTGTAAGTGAATGTTATTGTACCACTGTAAGTGAATGTTATTGTACCACTGTAAGTGAATGTTATTGTACCACTGTAAGTTGAATGTTATTGTACCACTGTAAGTGAATGTTATTGTACCACTGTAAGTGAATGTTATTGTACCACTGTAAGTTGAATATTATTGTACCACTGTAAGTGAATGTTATTGTACCACTGTAAGTGAAGCTGTGGTGGATGAGGATTTGATCCTCTGTAGTCCCAGGTGTGTTTTTTATGTAGCAGGGCAAGACTTAACATCGCTTTTGTGAGAAAGGGGATAAGAGAAATTATTTTGTGAAAAATAATTAAGGGATACAAATGGTAAAGAATAACTTTGCAAGTTAATGTTGAGAAAATTCATTCCTTTTTCTATTCATGAAAAGTCTTTTATAGAAAAAAACTAAAATATGGAGATGTACGCTGACCTTCAACAATTGAGCCGTGCATTGTTATCAGCATAGTGATTGGAATACAAAGCCGCAATTGGCAAATATAGAAAAAGAGAACAAAAATAGTTGAATGCACACCAAATCACATCAGCACAGTTAATCAATAATATTGATAGATGATCAATCGATAGGCAGATACTGCAAACATTAAGATATAGATACACATTTTAAAAAGTAACATTATGGAGACTTGGGAATGGATAATATTAGAAAATATAAAAGCACGAGACAATATCTGAATGAACATTTCATACAAAACTTTTTCATCACCATTTTGAAAGAAAAATATTTAAGTGTACCCTGGCAGTACATACACTTTGGTTGAATGTTCATTGTGCTGAAGAAAATTATAAGGAATTAATATCATACTTGTACTTGTTATGGCTATTATCCTGGTCAGCTTTTTTCTGAAGAAGCACAACATCATATTATTTGGATTCTTCAGACTACTGTTCTCATCAGAAATATTTCTATTGAATTCGGGAGTCTTTGAGAAATTCTGAATGGTACTCTTTATTTAATCCATATGGGTAGTATGCTCTTGTTCCATCAGCCATGACTAGATAGAAGTCCTATTTTGCAATTCTATTTTTAAGTGTCACCCACATTGAAGATTGAACCTTCAACTAGTGTTGGGACGATTCCTAAATTTTTTCCAATTCCAAGAAAATATTGATTAATGATTCCGATACCAAGTACGATTCCGATTCCCATGGAATTGCCGTTTTGAAATATACCATTATATAATCGAAAGTTTTTGTGTAGTGAAAAAATTTGGTACAGCGAAAAAATGAAAATACAATTAAGGGAATTTCAAAAACAATTTGATTTTTTTTTGTAAAATTTCTTTCATTGAAGATAAAAGTCAAAACAAATATTTTAACCATGAATTAAATATGCACCATGAAATTAATAACAATCAATTTCAGGAGTTATTTTATATATTAAAAAATATTAAGACAAAGTAAGTCATGATTAATTCAACAAAAATACAATATCAAATTTCAAGGGGAATATCATGTTTTGTTTATCTTTTGATATTCATTTTTTTGTTTTATTTTTTCTTCATTTTTGATAAATGTTTCAATTTTAACACTGTTTTCGCAGCTTCAATCGTTAACTGATTTTTATTCTACTTTCTAGAATATTCTTATTTCTAAATGAAATTTAAAAATAGCTAAATCTTTGATTAAATTTTTAGCCTTTAATATTCAGTCATCTCAAATTATTCCTATTTATTTATTTGACTTTTTAAAAAATATTTTTAACAATAATTTTATTTTTTAAATCTAAATAAATTGGTTTGGTAAATGTTACCTTATGCTACAACAGAACACCGACCACTTTAATTTGTTTTTTTAAAGGTATTTGAGGTTGCTGACAACGAATCTGATAATCAAACCCACCGCAAATTTAGCGTTTGCATGGTATGAACCCCTACACCATGGGACTATTTTGTGCCATTTCACCGCTTTCGCTAATGTTTTTCTTACATGATACATACAGTGAATTCTAACTTTGTCCGACGTCTTTTCCGCGGAGGAGGCATACTGCATTCTTTTTATGTTGTATGTCCATATATAGTATTAAGTAGGTCAATATCTGTGACTATTGCGTCATTTCTATTTATAGATGTGATAATATTTTATTTCTACCTAATGTATGGTTTCTAGTAATGGCACTATTACTTTTACATTAATCAATCTAATGTATGGAGTGCAACGACTACACGTCACTACCAGTGAAAAAGAAAATAATACCAGACTGGTAGTGACGTGTAGGTGCTTCTGCAATTTAATTAACTGTTTTTCCGTAAATAACACGTTAACTTTTACCATTTCACAAACATTCTGTTTACATTGGGGGCGGGGGCGTGCAAATATGTATATATTCGGCCCAACTGTTTCGGACTCCATAGGGAATGAACTCACACACAACATTCCTTTTATATAATAGATAGATATAGATTTGCTTTAAAGGAATTGTCTTTTTTTTAGAATAACATATTTGATGATAAAAGAAAATGAGATTTTATAAAGTATGGCGTCATCAGTCATTGTATGGCCAAGAGTTTACTTTTGATCAACATCTAAGTAGAAAGGAGTGCCACATAAAACGGCTGCTTCTTTTTTTTTTTTTCAAATTATTACTGGTATTCAACAAGGAAAGCAATTATCAGAGAGCCATGAAGACGAAAAGACATTTTAAACCCCGTTTAAAAACTAGGCTTTATTTTTATGCTAATAAAAGAATTGAAAATAACATTCGAGATTTTACCACAATTATGGGTTAAATAGAAACCGACTTGAAAAAAAAAAACAAAAAAAAACAAACAAATATATTCCATTAAAAAATTTTTTCTTCAAAATCACTGAATTCCGCATTAAATAACTTGAAAAGGATTGATATGCCATAAAGCAAAAAACAACCAACCAACCATTCCTGTAATGACCTAGTCCCTGTTGATTGCAGTGTAATGTTAGTTCTGTGCAGTTCTAAGTCTGTCTTCCCAGACTTTGCCATCTCTTTTTGAGAAATGGTTAGTTTATTGGTAATCATCAGAGACACACTTACTGGAGAATGCCGACGGGGCTGCCCAAGTACTTTTTGCAGGTCCACTTTCCAACCCTGGTGTCTAAGTTCTTGCAGTGGGAAATAACTAAACAGCAAGCATTTGGCTTACAGACTTCATTTCTCAATTTAAAACACACTTGCAACTGAACAAAGCTGATTTTAGATCATGTTCGATTGGCCTTTTTGGGGGATGGGGGGCTTTTTATTAATTTCCTTTGTTTACATAGCAAAAAGACACGAGGGAGGCAACCACTGAATGTTCTAGCAGCTAGTACATAACTGCATTAAAAAAAATAAAATTTATGAGGTAGTCAATATAGTCTTCAACAAAAGGTACCAATTAAAGAAACCATAAATCCGTGAAATGTGGCTCTGCTTAATGTTAGCGCTGATGAAATTCTTGATTTAGAAAAGGTACCAGGAATGAAAACCAAGAAAAATGGAAATATTGATTGATTAAAAGCAATCATCCTTGTTATCAGAATCTTAATGCAAAACTTAAATTATAAAAAAAAAAAAGGAATCAAAATTTGGTTGATATAATCCAATACTACAAAAAGTTCAGTTTATTTTCCAACTGCTGATTTCAGCTAATCGTCTCAGATATATGAGGGAAGTTCCAGTAAAGCTTCCCATTTTTCAAGTAAAAAATAACTTCTTTTCAAACCTTGCTATATATATATATATATATATATATATATAGCAGATATAGATAAAGCTGGCTGTGAAAAAATAAAAATAACCAACTCTCGATTATAATCCTACAAATAGAGAGGTACTCCAAATAGTATCCTTATAAATATTTATATAATGTGGCTGGTTTGCTTAATACAATAATTAGTATAGTTGGGCAATTTGGCACCTCATTAAATGTCTCTAAAGTGAAGCATATATTTTGAAGATCATAAAAATTTACAAAACAATAAATAAAAATAAGATCTAAGTGTCCAATGCTAAGACAATTGATATTTTCAGAAATGAAAATATCAATTGAATTTAAACAGGATTTAGCTACATCCTTTGAAAACATAATTTTGTAAGTTAAAATGAAAATTTTAGAAAAAATAAATTGCTGTAAAAGTTTTTTTTTTTATTAAATGACTAGCGGAGCTACCCGGCGTTGCTCAGGACCGTATAAACAATGAGAAAATTGAAGTTGATTTTGAATATAATTGTTATTCTTTGGAGAGAGGAATTTTTAATGTGCATGTATCATTTGCTATTTCGTGCAAAAGAATATTTTACCTACCCTAGGACAGCTATTACACATGCATGAAATAATTGTACCTTCCCTAGGACAGGTAATTTACAGAATGTATATGAAATAATTTTACCTTTTTGGGACGAGTAATTTACAACACATATTTAAAATATTTTTACCTACCTTCGGACGGGTAATTTATATATATATATGAAACAATTTAACATACTCTCACCAGGTTTTATACAACATATATGAAATAATTTCTCTTCCCATCAAGACTACCATAATTTTAAGAAAATTGAAATAATTTTTAGAAGATGGATCATTAGGATTTCCAAATTAATACATAAATACATTGTGTTGGTTAATGATTTTGCAACCCTTGCTTCACCATAAATTTCAACAATACCGCGTTTCTTTCCTTCCTCACTATCGGCACTATTATTGTAAGAAAAATTATGTCAGTTTTGGAAGATGTCTCAGCAGGATTTGAAAATTAATGCATAAATACATTGACACAGTTAAGTGATTAGACAACCTTTGCTCCATTATCAAATTCCACATTGCTCTGTTTCATTCTTCCCCACTACAGACAACAAAAGTTTTTGGAAAAAAAAACGTCATTTTCGATTGGATTGAGAAACAGATACTTAATGTTACTTATTACTAAACAAAATTAGAGATAATACATGTCCGTTTCTTATTTAATAAATTGTTAGGTGAAAGTACAGAATAGTTTAAATAATACTTTCCCCTCCCCATATTAAGAATGGCTTTCTAAATAATGTTATTATTTCAGCACTGTCCGTATTCCGTGTGTCCTCTGTCTTAAAATAATGTATTTAATTAAGTAAATATGAGATTGTAAAAAAGATATATAGGTTTGTTTTCATATTTACAAATTTCAAACCGCGAGTAAAATGTGCATAGGATTTGTTTTTTTGGGTTTTTTTTTTTTTTATACAAAATCATAAAAAAAAAAAATGAGTTGGTGTCATCATAGTCAGGTTCCTATTGTAATTTTGTGGGAACTTTTTGGAGATTTGCAAATCTATACATTTTTGGAAAGGGTTTTGTCTCAAGAATCAGAAAATCAATGTTTGCATTTGCCCAGATGCGTATATGGCGGCCATATTGGATTTACAAAATGGCCGCCGTATGATGTACGTTTTATAATATCTTGGCTTCTAAATAAGCTGGAACACTGATTTTAACTGCTAAACCTATATTTTCAGGGCCCAGGAAGCCAATGGTGGTGGTTATAAAATTTTCCCAGATGTGTATATAGTGGCCATATTGGAATTTACAAAATGGCTGCCGTAAAATGCATGTTTTGTAATATCTCGACAAGCTAGAACACTGATTTTAACTGCTAAACCTACATTTTCAGGGTCATAGAAGCCAATAGTGGTAGTTATGTTGGGGACAGGACGTCTGCAGTGTTTTAGACGATCCCGTCCCCATGTGTGTATATGGTGCAATGGATGTATTTTTGGTAGAGGAATTGAAAAGACTAAAGTCGCATAATGAAGACGAAAATATACCATTATATATCAACGAAACAAATGCAATTTATTTGCATAAATATATACAGGAAAGAGTGATAGAAATGATAGGAAGGATAAGAGTTCATTGAGAGATGAGTAACGTTACTTGCGGTTGACTGGCTAGTCAGGAATACGGTGGTGGCTCACGGCTCCACCGGAGCGGTGTTTGTCACATGTTGACTGTTTGAGCGTTCAGCAGAAAAGAGGGTGAAATATGCGAAACAGGAAGTGACGTAGGTAGGTCGCTCTTCTGAGATAAAGGGCGACAATCGAGTTAGGCTGACAGTGTTCAACTCCCAGTCATAAACCAACAACATTTTTAACATTAACCTTTAGATGCATAACTGGGTTCAAACTGATGTGGTGTTGTTTTATTGCAATATCTTTGTAATAAAAAATATGTATTATTTATAAATTCATACTTCAGCTGTTCCTAAAAAAATCTTGCTTTTATATCACTAATTGAAATTGTTAATTTACCTCTGATACTTTGAGAACTTTTAGTTTTTGTATTGCTATTCTAACATTACTGTAATTCTCTCTGTGTTTGTAGGTTAAGCATGAGTGATGAGTCGCAAAGTAGAGAGGAGTCCATTAACTGGAAGCAGTGCATTCTCTGCCAGTCTGATGATAAAAAGAAATGAGTCTTGGTGCAACATCCTCAATTAGAGTCCTATGGGATCATACTGCAGGTAATTCTAGAGAGGGCTAGTTTGAATGATGGGGACTATGTCCAAATCCAAAGGCGACTGCAGAACTGCACACCAGAAACAATGTGTGAAGAGATGATGGTCTGGCATCGCTCATGTCATTCGAGTGCAACTAACAAAGTTGAAATACAACGTGCAAGAGATTGCAATGCACACACTTTAGCCACAGGACACTACACTGCCAAAAAGCCTGGCCAGAAAAGAGGAAGCACAGAAGAGGCTGTTCCAGGTCCCTCTACATCTGGTTCTGCATTGCCATTCACACGATCACATACAAATCCACTGGATAAGAAAGAATGCTTCTTCTGCCAACAGGACAATGGTCAACAACTGTACCAGATCAGGACTGAGAATGCAGGTAAAAATCTCAAAGATGTTGTGGAAAGGTCCCATAATCCTGCACTGAGGACTAGCCTGAACACCTGCACATCACCAGGTGATGCACATGCAATTGATGTCTTATACCACAAAGTTTGCTGGACCAAAAATGTGTTCCATGCTCTTCGAGATACTAACACTAGCAAAACTGCTGAAGAACCCTTTCTACAAAAGGCGAGTTTGCTTAAGCTGATAAATCTTATTGATGTTGAAAGAAAAAACAAAGCATACCTTGGGATGGATGATATTGAAACGACTTAGGAAAGAAATGTCATGCATGTATCTAGTGACAATGACGATGTTCCAGATGAATTATACACCTTAATCCATTGGATAATGGTTGGGCCTCCTGAAAAGCTGGAAACTGTAAAGAGAACCAAAGATGTTGACCGAGCAATACTAACGGTGAGCCAGAATATCATGTATGGGTTCAAATCCAGTAAACAAGTAAGGTACAAGCCAAGCAATGAATCAACATTCAAGTCACTTCGTGCACGAGGGAACCCTCAGGTTCTGGGACTGTCCACCATGACACACGCAACAAGAAGCTGTTGAATCTTCTCAATGCTCATAGCTATGCTATTTCACATCATGGAAACTGCTCTGGCAAATTCTGTTGTAGAAAACACCAGAGCATACCAAAGCCTCTATGTACGACCATTCCTGAAGAAGGGGACCTTTGTGTTTTTCACAGTAGATAACATAAATTTTGCAGAGGACACTCCTGATGAGAAGGGAACCACCCACGGAACCATCACGGCAGTGTACTAGAAAGTTGATCCTTCTAAAGAACCTGTCGCAGAACCTTTGATCATAGATGATGCAAAGAGTATATCAGTCACACCCTACCATGTAGACATGCTTTACTGTAACAAACCAAAACCACAGGTTACCAAGAGGTCAGAACAGTTTGCCGTCGGCCAGGGAATCTCAGGATCCTATCAGCTGACACAGCTTGGATGGGTTGTTGCATCAGCTTTATCCAGAATGAGACCTCGAGAAACCTCAAGCAAGATTCCAGGCTGGGCAGGATACAACTCACTGCTGTGTGAAAGCTTTCCCTTGACACAGGTTGGAGCCTTGCCACTACTTCCTGGGTTGGCACACAAGTGGTCAACTCTGCTAACTGATCGTACAAGCAAATCAGCTAAGGAAGTTGGCAGTTGGGGAAGATCACCCCATGGTCATTACCTTTGACATTGCTCTATATGAGAAGGTTGTGCAGCTCCTAGATACCAGACCTGACTTGAAATAAATGGTTGTTCCCAGACTAGCTCTGACATCATAGGCATCTCCAACAATGCCAATGCCAGACAGAGATTTTTTTTGGCCACACCAGAACTTTCACGTCTGTCAAAATAGTTCAAGAGTCAGTTTGACACGGAAGCTGACAGAATCACAGAGCGTCATGAGCTTGGACCAAGTGCAGTCAAGAGGGCATATTGTACAGTCAACAAGATCAAGGAAGCCATACTCAGCCATGGAAACCCCTTTACTACTAAAGGGGAAAAGCTGTACAATGTGATCACTAATGCCTACATCCCAGATGCGTATTACCACAGATCTTGAATGTTGATGTCACTGGGCAGAAGTTGTATAAGGATCATGTGTCAGAGCAGATCAATGGAGATGTCAGCCTCTGGGCCCCTGTAAAGAAAGAGAACAACTAGATGTTCCTTTCTGGGAACAAGAAGATTACAGTGAAACTCAGAGACAATACTGTGATCTGAAGGAGACCAAGGACCTGTTTGCAAAGCTGATGGTACTTGACAGGTCAAGCTGAAACATCAACCAGATAGAGGCCATAGGAAACCATGAATTCACTCTGACACCAAGAGCACTGTTTGCTCCTGATAGAACAATGCTGTCATGCCACAGCAAGTCCAAGTTAATCCATCTGCCTGAGAAGCTGACAAGAGAAGACATGCCCCATGAAGACCAGTCATCTCAAACTGGAAGTTTTACCCACCAAGATGTAGCGGATACATGATTTACAGAGCCCACATCTACTGATCAGCCAAGTCGGAAGATAGCACTTGTGCAGAAGCTGAGCAAGAAACCAGCGACTCTAGTGACAGTCAAGGATCTGAGTGGTTGCTTCAATGACAGACTGATGCAACTAACATGAGATTATGATGAAATCATCCTCCTTTTTGACACATACCGAGCACATTCTCTGAAGAGTGCAACCAGAGATAAATGAAGACAAGGAAAAGATCCTGTTCAGTATCAAGTCAGAGATAACACTAACATCAAACACATCCCAATGAGAAGGTTTCTCTCCCATGACAAGACGAAGGCTGATCTTACTGACTATCTTACTGCCCAAACTCTAGAGTACAGCAGAGGATCATCCAAGCTGATCATCACATCTGCTTGTGGATACACTAAGAGCAACAAAAACCTGGTCTTTGAAGTAAATAACCATGATGGAGCAGACACACTGCTGATCCACCAAGCTGTGCTGGCTTCACAGCGAAACCCACCTGATGCACAGTTAGTATTTTTCTCCCCAGATATGGATGTTTTAGTGCTAGTCACAGAAAACTATGACCTATTGCTGAAAAACACATTAATTTTTATGGTCTCCAGTGTTATACAAATTGAACCACTGTGTCGAGCTCTAGGTAAAGAAAGAGCAAAGGCTTTGCAAACCTTCCATGTGTTCACTGGGGCCCACAACACAGGGAGGTTCTCTCGTATATGCAAGACAACCTGGCTGCATATCTACCTCAAAACAGATGCAGATGTTGTCAATGCTCTTCAAATGCTTATGGATGAAGCAGAAGTGACAGAGGGAATGCTGTCAACACTGGAGTCCTTTGTATGTGCAGCTTACTTGCCAAAAGGGATCAACATAAAAAAAATCCCTGAACTGCGATGGCATCTGTTCTGCAAGCATAGGGCAGAAAGTGACAGGCTCCCTCCAACACCTGGAGCTCTAAAGCAGCATATTTTAAGAGTCCATGTCAAAGTAAGAGTATGGGCACAAGCAGCCATTGCTCTGCAGATTTCACAACTGGATCCCCTTGAAAATGGGCACTTTAACCAATTGGATGGTATCCTGAAACCAATGACCACAGAGGTCCTCCTAGCCCTTAAGGCCATCCTTGAGATGGGCACATGCAAATTTCTATTTGACTGTTCTTCTGGCAGATGTTACTGCAGGTCTAAAGACTTAGCCTGTACTGACATCTGTCGGTGCAGCAGTCAGTGAGAAAATGATAAAGATTCCCAAGCTGTGATGTATGAAAGTGATGATGATGATAATGGTGATTATGCATAGACTATGATCAAACATCTCATTATGCTTAAGACGGTTGCACAAACATTCAAAGTTTACAGTTAAAAGGCATTCCAATAAAAATAACACTGATTTAGTATCTGACTAACTGCCAAGGTTGTTAAGTTTTTTACCCATATGATTGATTATGTGTTTCAATTGGGGAGGGGGATACAAAAGATGCAATTATAACTTGGGCCATTCACTTCCTTGACACTGAAAATGTAGGTTTAGTAGTTAAAATCAGT
Organism: Euprymna scolopes; assembly: GCF_053919585.1. NCBI lineage: Eukaryota > Metazoa > Mollusca > Cephalopoda > Sepiida > Sepiolidae > Euprymna > Euprymna scolopes. Next base: position 149,893,500 of record NC_136491.1, read on the forward strand.
GTTCCAGCTTATTTAGTAGCTGAGATATTACAAAATGTACATCTTACGGCAGCCATTTTGTAAATTCCAATATGGCTGCCATATACACATCTGGAAAAATTTTATAACTACCACCATTGGCTTCCTGGGCCCTGAAAATGTAGGTTTAGCAGTTAAAATCAGTGTTCCAGCTTATTTAGAAGCCGAGATATTACAAAACGTACATCTTATGGCGGCCATTTTGTAAATCCAATATGGCTGCCATATACGCATCTGGGCAAATGCAAACATTGATTTTCTGATTCCTGAGACAAAACCCTTTCCAAAATGTGTAGGTTTGCAAATCTCCAAAAAGTTCCCACAAAAGGTAAAATTGTGCTATTAGGAACCTGACTATCAGTTAGAATTGAAATTAAAAAGAACCGAGCATTCCAGCCTGAGAAAAAAAACAAATGTACACGCATGCGCACAAAAAAATAAAATGTCAGCTAATGCTTCATGAACATTTTACGTGTAAATTTGCCAATGTGATATACATGCATGTAAGCAAAGATATTATTCGCTATAAACCACCCTTGGTGCATGAATATTATTTCCTGAGAATTTCAGTGCTATGTGACCAGTAGTTTAATAGTTTATCTGTTAGATATTTACACACACACACACACACATCTACTGTTTTATTTATATAGAGATAGAGAAGAGAAGAGAAATGAAAATCACTTTTTTGCTGAGACTTCCGGTGGAACCCAATCTAATGATTTTCATTTTTAAATCAAATCGATTGATTGCCTGCTCTAGTTGGGGACCCATTGCAGTACACAGGGAAGAAGTTTCACATGCCTCTATGCAGTGAATTAATCCATAATACATTGTAATCTAGATTGCACTGTAGAGAGCCTACTGTTGATTTTATAAAATTATTTTAAAAGTTTAAAATGCAAAAGTCAAGCATCATGGTTCAGTTGTGTTCTAAACAAAAACATTCATTTCAAATATCCCCTGTCATATCAAAGAAAATACTGTTGATTTTATATGCTAGGCCTTTCTGCTTGTGTGGTAATAAAACTTCTCAAATGCACTTCTGATTTAAGGCTGTGGGAGATGTTACCTTTGGTCAAAATCGCCTATTCTTTCTTTCATCAGACTTTTTCATTTATTGATACTTATTGAAGACATTCCGGTACAAAACTTATCTAAGAACACTACCAGATACATAAAGTAGCAATACACATGGCCGTTAAAACGCTTTGGATAATCACAGATTTCAAGGGGTTTCTGCTAAAATAGTCATATTTTAAAAACCAAAGCACTTTAAGTCTTCAAAATACCGTTTTGTTCATAAATGAATATACTTTCAAATGAATTAGTAAATAATAACATACATTATATATTTTTAGAGTTTTAAGCAAATAAAGTGATAAAAATGTGAACATCATAAAACAGCATTTTCGGTAAGTTTTTGTAACGACCCCCCCCCCTCGATTTCTAAATATCCGTACCGTGTTTCTGTAAAGAATTTTTTTAATAAAATTTGGAAATTAGCCAAAAGAGATGTCATTTTTAATAATTTCGAGTGTCCGAAATTCATTTGACCACTCGTTTTTTTGTTGTGTTAAAAAAAAGATTTCAAAATGGTGAGTATTAAAAATTAAAAAAAAAATTTCTTTGGACACTCACTATTAAATAAAACAATCTTTTTACTATGTTTATTCGTTAAAAAGATGATTGGACAGTGTTTTCTCTAGTGGTACGTAGCAATTTAAAAACATAATATCCGAAAAAATCGTTATGAATTTGAATCAAGACTTCTGTAGTATTAGTGATAGTATCTGTATCATCATCAGCAGCGATAACATGGCGTAAACAGACGTTTGTTTTTGTTGTTTATTTTTACTCCAAATCGATTTTTTTCTTAATGGAAAATCTGGTTATAAAATTTTTTTTTACATATTAGAGCTATTGTGTTATCAACCATACAAATATTTTAAAAGGTGGGTAGTAGTAAATTTTAAAATATTTTAACAAACGAAAATGTGAAATATGATGTTTTGGTTCATGTGTACGATTACGAACGGTAACACACTTCTAATTTTCCTCCCTTAAAAAATATTTTCAGTGAATTATTATCGAATGGAAACTAATCTACCTGATTATTAAAAAAAATAAATAAATAAATAAATAATCATTTGTAGGAGGTGCTCAGTTAAAAAATAAAAACGGTAGGAAAGGACATGCAATGTAATTAAAAATCAAAATAACATTAATTCAAATTTTTTAACAATTTGTCAGCTTTAGCAAAAACTTGTTTCTTTTTTTATATTTAAATAGAATTTAAATACTTGATATTTTTCCAAGCATCATGTTTTCTGTTAGAGGGACGTCACTTTTTTAAATAACATTTATTTTTGTCTGTTTGTCATAATTCTTGTAAAGTTTCACAATGGGTATCAAACACCCTCTTAAAAAAAACGCTTAATTCTATGTCTAATCCTAGGTATGAGAGGCAAGCCTCCTCCTAAAACCTTTAGCCTTAACAATAACACTAAGTACAAGTGGCAGAGCTTCCACTAAACAAACTTCCCCTGTGAGCTCATAAACGTAAAAAAAAAGCATAAAAACGTTTGAAGAAAAGTGCACATGATTAATCTCCCCCCAAAAAAATGAATTGGTCAACTGTCCTAAAACGCTAGGATCGTCTTGAAATGGTGAATTATTTTACATTTATGTGAAACCAACCTCCACTCTAAATTCTAAAATTGTTTTTGTTTTGTTTCTATCAAGTCTTCAGGATGGTCACACATAATTTTCCTTAGCCCTATCATTAACCCAAAGTCAGAGTGGCAACCTCCCTACCTTCTCATAATTGCACAAAGACCCTCTTAAAACCATGCATAATTGCCTTTTAGAAAACAAACAAACAAAAAAAAAAAACACCCAGGATTTATCTATCATAGGAAAGAGGGGAGGGGTAACTGCCCTAAAGCGCACGAATGATTCAAAATGGGAAATCATTTTACATTAAATTCTAAAATAACTTTTGTTTATCTTTTATTAAAGTTTTTCAAGTTGTTCACATGCAATTTTCTATAAAGGTAGAATCACATATTTTGGAGAGGTGGTCAGATGGGGAGGGGTAACAGAAGATATTAATCTACAATAATACCAAAGAAATATTGCAATATATTCATTTTTAACCAATCCTAAATTTCGATTTCAGTTTTTGGCACATAAAATGCATTACAACTAAACTTTGAGTTCTCTAACTTCTTTTTATTTTAATGAATACATGGCATTTTTAAGCAATCGCAGCATATTTATGTGAATTTACTGCAGATTATTTGGAAACCATTCATTTCTGGAGATTTTCAGTAGCATATTCAGATTCCTTGCACAAAAATACACTTATATGACAGATTTCATTGCTTAGTCTTGTGTTTTAACAAAGATATAGCATTTTTACTGAAAAAGTAGTGCAAAAAATGTGACAAAACGCATATGGTCTTAAAGAGGGGAAAATATCCAAACACGCAGGGCATAAAAATAGTCGTAACTTCCTTGATTTTAATTGGATTTTAAAAATTTAAAAAGATTCTTTCTTAGCTTATCAAGCTCTTTCTATATATACCAATACTGAAATATTTTAAGCCATTTAAATTTTTTCATGTGTATTGCTATATGAAGTACATTTGTGTAACATTTCATAAAAATCAGCCCAAGCGTTGCAGAGTCCACCGGGAATGAACACACAAAGTTCCTTTTATATGATAATAGTAGAGATTTATGAAAACATTTTTTGAAGACTAGCAGGTCTACCCAACATTACCCGGGTCCATAAAAAACAAACAAAATAAAAGCGGTTAAAAAGTGTATGCAACATCTTCATATAAAAAATTTGTCTCATCCTCTCTCAATCTATCTTACTCTTTTTTCTCATCCTCTCTCCCACCTCTTTCATCTTCACCCAGCCCATTCTAGTCTCATTTTAATGTATTGGAAAAATAAATCTAATTTATAAAACTCACTATGTCCGTCTGTGTGTCTCCATATTTTCAATCGTGATACATTTTGTACATTCATCTTAGTTTATTTTTAATCAGTTAATATGTGTGTCATATTAAATCAGTGGTAACGTCACCAGTTTTGAATGCTAGTTTTGCTTTCGATTTCGATTCTAGCTGATGGTACCCAAATACATTTTTTTTACGCCCACCAACTTCGTTTACTTTTGAAATCACGATTCTATAATATATATACAATATCTGGAGAAATTAAAATATCATATTTAAGTGTATTTTATGACCAGGCAAAGTTGCCCCCCCCCTTCCCCCAGTAAATAATAATGCTAACAATATTTTAAGTCATACACTGTTCTTTTATATAAAAATAACACTGGAAATAGCTGAAAAACCGACCTCTGACAAAACATGGCCCAGTTGATCCACAAAGAATGAATAATATCAAAATTTTACACATTTATTATCTGAGGCATCGCAGATGAATAATATACCAAGATTGTGTGTGTCTGTTTTATAGGTTTTGTATTTTTAGCTGGACACAGATAATTACCCTTTGTGGAAGACTCTGTTTAGACTCTAAAGACAATGGTGCTCCCGGCAAGAATAGCTGCGTGCAAAATTGTGAGGCAAGGGTTGCGCAATCCCAACCACACCTCTCCTGAACCGGCACTGTTCGAGTCCAGTGGCAAGGAGAAGTCCGGGACGACTGGAAACAATATTGAGATAAGCAGAGTACACATATAGCACCTGGAATTCCGAAATGGTCACTCATTTTAGTTGCTTAACTTCGGTGATCTAATGGGAACCGGTGTATCAACGTGATTATACCGTATATAATTGCCCTTTATATAATCGATATCTGGATGAAACGAGTGTGTGTCTATTAAACAATCAAATACAGTTACTTCACATAAGAATGAAAGAAAAAGAAAGTCATATCAGAATTATAAATATTTTAAACTTCAGCTAATTTATATTCTAATAAGTTTTATACACAACACGTTCTGTCAAAAGGTCATACGAATCAAGAGAAAATATTTTAAAATGCAATATATATATTTATATACATGTTTTCTTGGTTCTAAAGTAATGTAGCTGAAATCCAGGTCAACTTCCAAGAGTTTAAATCTCAAAGGAATAGGCTGGCACTTGTTCGGCATAATTAATGAGCTCTATAGAGAATTACTTGTAAAATAATACAAATTACGAACCTTTTGGAATTTCCTATTTCAGAATGTCACACGTCAACGCGTTGTTAACAAAAAGAATTCTTTATATTGAAAAGTTTTCACAAACTTTAGTTTTTTTTTTTTAAATAAATAATTTACCAACATGTTCTATGTTAAGTTATAATATCAAGATCAGTTATCGAGATTCAAACTTAATGGATTTTTATATTCAGCCACACATCTATTGATAAGACTTTGTCAGTCTGTCATGTTTTATCACTTAATGAATTAACTTTAAAAATCTGTTCTTAATTACTTTGCAAGAGTTTGTTTAAAAGTGTCTCAAGCGTATGTTTACATGGGAATGCAGTCAGAGTGTACGTCTACATGGGAATGCGGCCTGAGTGTATGTCTACCCGGAGACATTGTCTGAGCGTACGACTACATGAGAATGCAGCCTAAACATAGATCACTGAGAAATTTGCCAGAAGAAGCAAATTATGGAGCATGAAATTTTCTTTTCATAGAAATCGCTCTAGACAAGGCATGAAGCCACTTGATGTAAGAAGCTAACAAGAATGAAAGATGATTATTGAAAAGATAGGAGATACCCATTAGCCTTAGTCATGAAATGACCAAGGCTATGAGTAGGAGGAAAACAGTCAGCAAATAAGCTGCTAGAATAAGAAGCTGTATTAGATTCAGGTATCAAAACAGCAATTTGATGGAGATCAATAGACCAACAAGTCAAATGAGTGGGGAACAAAAGAAGCAGGGGATAGATCAAATAATTCTGAAGAACACACACCATAGTAGTATTTACAGAAAAGACTGAGACTAGCAATAATAATATAAGTGTATTGGGTGCTGGGCGCAGTTACAAAATGTCTGAAAAAAATGAGAAATTGAAATCAAATGGAGGATAGATATCATACCATACATAGCATGGATGAAATATTAAAGTAAATCCTTCAGTGTGAAAACCAGCACATGTAACCAGATAATGAAAACCAATCTTATAATTTACCCAACTCAGTACTACACAAAATGGTTACAAAGGGTCAAGACAAATGAAAAGACTGCCATAACAAAGGCGACGAGAAAGTCAACAGGTCTTAGCAAGAAATAGTAAATGGCCGTTGTGATAATGCAAAATAATTTCCAATGTTCATCAAAAGAAACAGACCATGTCATTAATCCTTATCTTTGAGTGGCCTCCGAGCCTTGATAGGTGGCGATTCCTTTGTAAATAAAAAAAAATTTTTTTTTTAAAGTGTAATGGTGGCACTGTACCAAATCGAGAAAGATTAAGAGGTTGGAAAGACTGAGGAGAGAAAGCACTAACCAGACCTCCACTGGAAGAGTGTGATGGAAACTGGAACCTTGGGGAGGTTTATTGCCACCCAAATTTAAATGAAGACCAACGGTCATTCCGAGTAAGAAATCAAAGACAAGTGGCTGTTGTGATAACACAAATTCATTTGCAAAGGTCATTGAAAAAGGTTGAGAGTACTGGAAATCTAGGGAGATTTGTTGTCACAGACTCCAGGGAACGCCACCAGTTATTATCAGTGCATAATTACCTGTGTGAGAACTTCTAGTCCTAGTAAGTAAACAACAATAATTAAAATAGGAAAAAAAAAAGTGATAGCTCAAATCTTTTTTAGTCAGAATTTCAAAAAAAAATCTAACAGTGCTTCGGCGGAGATAAATTAAAAACAGACTTTGATTGTGGCTTTTTACTTTTCGTAGCACCTTAAAAATTATGTGACTGTAAAACCGAATTTTTTTTTAAAATCAGACATTCTGTCAGAAATCCTAGGTTCCCAAACAAAATTCTGAACATCGTACTTCACAGGAAAAACATTTTACATCAAGTGTAAGAAACACATAATTTACATCTATTTTCAACAGGATGCCAGCTTGGATGCGGAAATATCAAGTTATATTATCAAATAATAAATGGCTCTAATAAAAGAATTTTTCATCAAATTTCATCATACTTAAAGTATTGAAACATGTTTCAAGTAGAGATAGTCATATATATCTTATATTCTATCCATTTTGATCTGGAAAAAAGGGTTGCTAAGGGGTCAAAATTGAAAAATTGGCACATGGGAGGCCACCAGATTTTTATCCATTTCCAACTGTTTCACGACTGTGCATGCATGAATGAATTAACACTGGGAAATCTATGAACCAACAATCGCTACCCAGCTATGGGTAAAATAGCAGCTTGTGTTCGATTAATTATATATAAGAAATTGCATACAATAGACGAATTGTTTCAGCAATAAACTAACCAATGTTGATTAGTTATTAGACAGAAAAACCAAGTGTGTGTGTGTGTGTGTGTGTGTGTGTTGCCCTGTTCTTTTACTGAATTCAAAACGTGAAAGCTGTTTGAAGCTGCCTTCTCTTTCAGCAAAAACGTTTTTCACATTTACATTTTATTGTGGTTGAATGCCGACATTCTCTTGGTATGCTCAACTTTACACACACAGTCGGCTCTCAGGGAGCAAAAGATAAAATTTCCACTTACTTCAGCTGGGGGATTATTTCCCTCCAACTCCAAAATCATCATATATAATTAATAATTAAATGGTGAATAGTAAAAAAACCGAAAAAAGTGCTCAATACAACTGTAGATCAAAAACATATATATATTTCTTTATCGTTATTTATCTGTTTAGTTACACGTTTCCACTATCAGAATCAGTTAATGATCCGATAATTTCGTCAGACCTTACAGATTTTTTGTAAGGTCTGACGAAATAATCGGATTGTTAACTCGGTTCTGCTAGTGGAAACATGAGTGTCTTTCTCAGAAGTGCACGATTGTGGAGCTCTCTTCCGTTCACCTGTTTCCCACCTGACTACAACTTGGATGTCTTCAAATCCAACATAAACAGATTCCTGACAAACCGCCCCCTTAAGTAAGACACTCTATCAAATCTCCAATACTAATGATTACTACAATATTATCTCATTGATTACTGTACACGCAATAACCCTTATCCCTGAGTGGTCTCCGGGCCTTGATAAGTGGTGACCCTCATGTAGAAAAAAGAAAACAAAAAAAAACATGTGCAACTAAGCATATAAAAAAACGGTAATAAAAAATATATAATTATTTTTATACCTATAGACACTAGTTTTTAATGCTGTCACAATCATCAGTGCAGGAAGTGACCCGTTATTAGTTGGGAGATTCAAAGCCAGCTATAAAGCTACCTTTGACTTTACAAGGCCATTACCTCCACGCCACCATCAACCGCCACGAGAATTAAGGGAAATTAACAAATAAAAATGTCAAATATAGACACAACGTTAAGGTAGTCAATAGTGTTCAAACGACCAGAAATCATGAACATCGCACGAGGACAGCCGACCGCCTTATTTCTCCAGATCGTATTCAACTTTAATTTGTTCTTAAAGTTGCGAATAATTATATTTTTATTTTAATTGGAATTCATTATTGGGATGAGTATTATTTATACTAATTTATTTATTGCGGACTATTATTCTCATCTTTATTAGTTGTTGTTTCATGACGTTTCGGCCAACTATTCCTCTGGCCTTCGTCAGGTGGTAACCGTGACGAATTGGAACTTCGAATCTCCTAACTGCATTCTCAGCAATCAGCGTGGCGCAGTTGATAGAGACGTTGAATCTCTACGGTTCCAGATGAGCATTGTCTGAAGATAGCGGTTTCAATCCTACACAAAGACGGTCAGAGGCTTACTTGGCCAAAACGTGATTAAACGATAACAACTACGGATGGCAGTGATTGCTGAGAATGCAGTTAGGAGATTCAAAGTTCCTATCCATCATGGTTACCACCTGATGAAGGCCAGAGGAATAGTTGGCCGAAACGTCATGAAACAGCAACTAATAAAGATGAGAATAATAGTCTGCAATAAATAAATTAAAATGAATTATATTTTTATACTTACAGACACTATTATATAGTATTGCATGCTTTAAACACACGTGTGTGTGTGTGTGTTCTAGTTTTTTTTTTGTGTTTAATAAATCATATCTGATTTTCTCATACAATTATGAAACTTTAATTTCACATGACTTGAAAAGAAGACAACTAATAAAACTCATCCACAAATCCCACACGTCGAGATAAACATTTTAAATGTAAGAAGATAAGAAATAATCATATTACTGTGATACGATGACACATTATCAGCAGCAGCTGGGGGGGGGGGGTGACAGTGACTCAGTTATTAATGACACAGGCTGACAACCCGGATGTGCCAAGTTCGAACCCAGTTCGTTCCACAGAAACACGTTCACTTAGGAATGCTGGCAATCTTCAAGTAGTCCCTCCCGTAAGTATCTGATATCCTTTTAAAAAGAATCTTTAAAAGAATGATATCTTTGATAACAAGCAGTTCGTTACAAAAAAAAAAATTGTGCAACACACGTAACTTTGAATCACATTTTAGATAAGTTCCGATAGGAAAAATATGGAAAATATTCTAATAATGAACTCATTTACGCGTTTGAATAAAGACGAGTCTGATGATCATGATTCAATAGTAAAAAAAATGCACGGAGTATTGTTGCCACATTCGGCTGAGGCATCTGTCATTAGTCGCATCTGCCCTCTTAGACACGGTCCAAAAACAGTATCAAATCTAATAGGTCCTACACTTCCAACCAAACTCCAACCTTTATCTCATTGCCGAAATGTCACATTCCTATGCTTGGTTTACAAGTACTTTAATGGAACTCATAGCACGTGTCCCCTCAATGCACATACTCCTTGACTAATCAGATAAGCAGCAAAATCCCACTTCTTCACTATTCAGGCCCGTAGATGCCAGAACACTTTCTACTAATATTTTCTTGCCTTGGGCTGCTAGACTTTGGAATTCACTCTCCGTTTCCTGCTTCCCTAACTGTAGTAAACTGCACAAGTTTAAATTTAATGTAAACAAACATCTCAGTTATAGTTAGCTAACGTACTTCCTAACTTATCGGTGTAGTGCTACCGGAAGCAGTGACAAGGCAAATCAGTCCCTTCACTTTTATTGTTGTTCAGTATTTCTATTGTGAAAGTGAAACAATTTATTGAAATAAAATATAAGAAAAAGGACATTATGCAAGAATATGCAATAAAAATAACGAAAATTATAACACAATTCGTATTTATTAAATAATTCATTACTTAAAGTGTTTTCAATAAGTCTTAAAAAACAAAAAAAGAAAACTAATTTCAATAATTCTTAATTAAAATAAGACCAAAAAACTTTTCAACGATTATTAAATCATAAAAAAAAGAAAGATAGGAAAAACATAAAAGAGTACATTTACAGGGAGACATAAGAGAAAAAAGTGAAAGAACTGATTTGCTTTGTTACCGCTTCCGGTGGCGTTACACCGGAAAGGAGAAAATATGTTAGCTGATAATAACCCAAATCTTGCTGCTCAACTTCCCACAGTTCCCTGTTAGACACAATTCTAAATAGTATTACAATTCAAGTGGTAATATGCCTTGTTTGGGGTAAAAAGAGGTTTAAGAAAAAATAATAAATGAAAAAAAAATTTTTTTTTAAAAGCATGCACAAATCAGTGGGCAATCACACCATCACATGTTATCAGTATCAAGCTCTGGTTGTTGTAATGAACTCTCTAAAAGATACTGTTGGCGTCTAAATATTTTAAGTTCCTGTATTTTAGGAAGAATTCAGCATCAGTTTCGTAGAATTGAGAGTAAACATCCATGTTGAAATGAAGCTGAAAAGACGGAGGAAAGTTATTTGCTCCTGAGCCTAAACTGGATTAATGTTATCATGATTACAAGTGGTTTTAGTGTTAATTAAAAAAGATTTTAAAATTCATCTGCCAGTTGTAATCACCTCTCTAAAAACTGATGTTTGAAATCTTATTATTTTAAGTTTAGTCTTTTCAAGTCTCACCCAATAAAATAGACAATATTTATATCCAGTTTTCTGCATAGTTATAAAGTTGGTGTATAAAATCTAACTTCTTTATAAATAAACTAAAAGGATATTCGTCCTAGTAAAGGTAAAATTAACTTTTTGAAGAAAACAGTTTTGCACCACTCTTTGCGTTCTCTCATCAAGCTATAATACTAAGTAGTCAATAACATCACCTTAGATGGATAGTCCTACGTAAATGGCTGACGAAACGAGAGTATGCTACCTTCGTGAAGTAAGTAAAGGGTTCTATTTAAAATTCTGTGCAGATTCCAGAGTTTGACTAGATACACCTGAAGAAGATAGGAGGTTATGTTGAGCAAAACATTGTAAAAATGACACTCAGATTGAGAATAGTAGTCCAAAAATGTCAAATAATATGAATAACCAATTCTCATCTAAAAAATTCAGAAACGTAAAAATAACTTGTTTGGGAGCAATGACGAAACCCTATTCAAATAACAACAAATAATAAGCAACTGTATATTACAGTTTTAAATTACAGTTGTAGAATAAAAAAAAATAAAATAAAATTAAAAAAAAAAAACACTGATGTAAAAGTTTCAATTACTGAAAACAATATTTATCTAATAGAGTATCCACTCGTAGACTAGGAATAATCAGAACTTGCCACTAAGCATAATGGAGCACCCAAGCTTGCTTATATACAAACTTTCTACTTCTGATCTCAATCTATTTAGTGTCAGCTCAACTTATCAAACAGCTGAAAACTGTTATGCATATTCTTTCAATTGGAATCCTTTGAGATTTGTGTGTTTATTTATTTGCGGACTGTTATCCTCATCTTCATCTTGTTGTTTCACAACGTTTCAATCAACTCATCCTCTGGCCTTCTTCAGGTGATTAACCCTGATGGAAAAAGAAATGCTGAGTCTCATAACTGTATCCCTATTAACTACTGCCTTCTATAGGTGTTGTTGTCTCACCACGTTTTGGCCAACTAGACCTCTGACCTGCTTTAGAGCCCATGGCACAGTGGATAGAGGCGTTAAATCTCTACGGTTCAAAGTGAACATTGTCTTAAGATAGCAGTTTCAATCCTACCTGAAGAAGGACAGAGGATAAGTTGGTCGAAACGTGGTGAAACAACAACTATGAAAAGGAGAATAACAATCTGCCAAATAAATAAATAGCTGAACACTGACTTAACAAACATTATGAAGAATATTATTATGAGAATAGTAGTCCAAAGATTTCAAATAATACAAACAACCAATTCTCATCTAAAAAATTCAGAAATGAAAAAATAAGTTGCTTGGGAGTAATGACGAAACCCTCCCAAACTTGTTTCACAACAAATAATAAACAACTGTAAATTAAGAAACTACAATTTTAATATTTTAACATTTATGGCGATTTTATTTATTTATGCCATATTTCCTTGCATATATGCGGCATAATCATGTTGACACACCGGTTCTTGTCAGATCACCGAAGTTAAGCAACGTTGAGCCTGATTAGTACAAGATGGGAGACCATTTGGGAATTCTAGGCGCTATATGTGCTCTCCGCTTATCTCAGCATTTGTTTCCAGTCGTCCTATACATACACTTCACTTGCCACGGGTATTTAAGAATGTCGACTCATGAGAGGTGTGGTTGGAGATTGCACACCTTGTGCCACAAAAATTTCACGCGCAGGCAACCCTTCGTGGGTATCCATAGTCTCTCAGAGACTGAAGGAGCCTTTTCTTGCATAATACTGATCTCTGAATGTAACATTTTAAGTACTTAATATAATAATCTCAATATTTCACTCAAAGTTATATCTGAGGGAATAACATGCAACAAACTGCTTTTGATAACTGATCAATGAGGTAGAATCAAAATGACATGAACGTAAAAGTTTCAACTATTGTTGTTGTTGTTTCACAAGGGAAGAGAGATAAAAGAAAAAAAAATTGTTATTACATGCAGTAGCATGGTCCTGAACAATTTTGTCCATGCAACCCAACACTATCCTGAACAACTCTGTCAATTTGAACCCGAACACCTATGATGATTCAACACAACACAATCCCGAACAACTCCATCAATTTAAACCCAAAGACTTCTGACGATTCAACATGACACAACACGATTCCGAACGAAATGACTCAACACGACACATTACCAGAGCAACCTTGGTAGTTACTTTCCAAATGACTTTGGTTTTTGGCTTTTTTATAGCTCTTGGATGAACTCATGTTCGACTAAGACATTGGTATACAATTCTTGAATACTTCCGTGCATGCTCGTCACAGTTGTTTTATTAAAACAATATTTATATTATAGAGTATCTACTCATAGATTAGAAACAATCAGAAGCTAGAGAATGGACGACAAGCATAATGGGGCATCCCAGTCTGTTTATATACAAGCTAGTATTTTTAATAACATTTTTGTTTTTTACTTAAACAAATGTTATCAAGTAAAACTAAATTGTTTGGAAGCAATGAAGAGACCCTACACAAACCCGCTTCACTATAAATAATAAGCAAATGCACGTTTCTACATTTTTGGAAGAAGGATTAGATTTTCTGGACTACTGTTCTCATCTTGAGTGTAATTTTTCACAGCTTTTCGGTCGATGTAACCTGCAACCTTCTTCAGAGGTTTCTTGTGAAAATAACATTCAAGATGAGACCAATAGTCTGAAAAAATAGAAATTATACAAGTAGATTTAAAGTTTTCAACAAATTGGTTTTATTTGAAAAATTTTACAACACCAAATGTTATGATTTTTTTATTGAATAAATAAAATCATTTTCTTAAGGATTTTTTTCTGAGACTTATGGCGGTATACACCTTTTTCAAAGAAAACTTTGTTTCATTTTTTTAAAAATACCATCAGCAAAATGAAGAGAGAAAAAGTCTTCTTGTCACGTAACAACCTAGCAATCATGTTACAAAATTCATAAGAGATTAATTAGTTCAGGAGTGAATCTTAGATGTATATACGAATATGGTAGCTTCCTTCAGTCTTGACAGACTATGGATACCCACTGACAGGGTGCTTGCACATAGAATTTTTGTGGCAAGTGTTGAACAATCTCCAACCACATTTCCGCTGAGTCTGCGTTGTTAAATACCAGTGGCAAGTGGAGATTCAGGAAGACTGGAAACAATGCCGAGATAAGCGGAGAGTACATATAGCACCTAAAATCCCAAATGGTAACCCATCCAGTACTAGCCAGGCTCAACATTGCTTAACTTCAGTAATCTAATGAGAACCACTGTGTCAATGCGATTATGTCATATATACGAATATATATATATATATATATATATATATATATATATATATGAATAAAATAAAGCAAGATATAAACTATGCTTTAGACGTTATGTGAATAAAAAGGAAAAACCTAAAAGAGTAAAAACAAAAATAAAATCAACGTTTCGGCCCTATTTCAGGGGACATCATCAGGATTTCTAGGCGAGATATATGACCGTCTTCCTGTACATCCTCGCCTAGAAATCCTGGTGATGTCCCCTTAAATAGGGACGAAACGTTGATTTTATTTTTGTTTTTACTCTTTTAGGTTTTTCCTTTTTATTCACACACATATATATATATATATATATATATATATATATATTATACGCATGATTATTTGAAAAGTTTTGGTGAATATCACTGAAACTCTCAGAAGAATTTTTTTTAATAATTTTCATCATTTAATAAAAAATTATATTCCATTATTTGGTGTTCTTAAATTTTTTTCTTAAATAAACTTATGAAATATTTGCAATGATTTGACCAAACTCCTTCGGTTTTTGTCCAGAATTTATGAGTAAGTGAAGAGGGACTGCCTCATGTCGCCATCCTGAAGAAACAAAGGGAGATAGCTCAACAATAATTCAAACTTGCAAGATCAGCCTTGTAATGCCTATGGTTTCGCATCAATTGCTTAAATAAAAAAAACATTTAAAAATTATTTTCTTTAGAAAAATAAAACTACTTAATCAATTTAAATGATTTTTGGAGCATGATCTTTTTGTTCCATCATGGGTACATACATCATTTTTCCTGCTTTTTTTGTTTTTTAATATAAAGGGGGAATTCAAAGCAAAAATTTTAAATTGTTTTGATTTTCGAAATCGTTTCAGTCAATTGAAGAATTTGGTTGGATTTGGTATTAAGAACACACAACAATAACAAAAATAAAAACTAATTATCTAATCTTTAAATTTCTCTACTCAAAGATTCAACAAAGACCTCTAGACCATAGTGGAATGGGGCCGTAAATGGATGGTAACATTTAATGCTAGTAAGACTAAGCTGTTCTCCTTTAACTATTACAAGACGCCTCTCCAACCACCGATATTCATGACAAATAACTCCCTACCTGAGAATTCTTCTTTCAAACTCTGCGGCTTAACATTCACGGGCAATATGAACTGAAACAAATATATTGAGGACATTACGAAGGCTGCAGCAAAGAAGGTAGGTTCCCTATATTATGCTAGAAGACTATTCACACCTGAGAGTATCCTGTACCTCTACAAGGCCACCATTCGCCTATGCATGCAGTATTGTTGCCACATCTGGGCTGGTGCATCTACCACTAGTCTCTCCCTCTTGGATAGGGTCCAAAAAAGAGTCTTCAATCTAATCGGTCTCACTTTGTCAACAAAGAGATTACTTCATGTGTGTACTATCACGAAAAGTGCTCATAAGAAAAAAGTTTGGAAACTTATTTCAGGCACCTCGTGCTTGTAGATTGCAAAATAAAAATGATTTGTTAATCCAGAAAAGAAGCTTAAAAGTCCAAATATGGAAAAGCGATTTAGTTTTCTCCACTTTAGAAATACTGTTTTATTTTATGAAGAACTCATCGCCTGTTTTTGTAGAATTGAGAGCAGACATCCATGTTGAAATGGAGTTGAAGCTGAAAAAAAAAAATGGAAG
Source organism: Euprymna scolopes (assembly GCF_053919585.1). NCBI lineage: Eukaryota > Metazoa > Mollusca > Cephalopoda > Sepiida > Sepiolidae > Euprymna > Euprymna scolopes. The sequence continues at coordinate 149,909,538 of NC_136491.1, forward strand.
AAAGTTATTTGCTCCTGAGCTTAAACTGGATTAATGTTATCATGGTTACAAGTGGTTTTAGTGTTGATTAAAAAGATTTTAAAACTCATCTGCCAGTTGTAATCACCTCTCTAAAAACTGATGTTTGAAATCTTATTATTTTAAGCTAAGTCTTTTTTTTTTTTTTCAAATCTCACCCAATAAAATAGGAAATATTTATAACCAGTTTTCTGTATGGCTATAAAGTTTGTGTATAAAATCTAATTTTATCTATATAGCTATAAAAGTGAGAATGTGTATGTGTGAAGGGGAGTATAATTCTCAACCTATATACTCAACAAACTTTTGATCCATAGACTTGAAATTTGGTATATAGAATATTCAGATATGTGGAAAACATTTTAATCGGTTTTCATCTGGAAAAAGGACTGCTAAGGGGGTCAAAATTTAAAAATTGGTAGGTGGGGGTTGTCGGATTTGTATTTGTTTGCTGTTTCACATTTGCGCATTTGAAAATCGTTCACATTATGTTAAAAAGAAGTAGGTTTGAAAACACTTTTTAAAAACCGTATCAAGCTGGTCCAATGGTTATCGTATTTGAATCACTGTCTTTAGGTTTTGGTTTCGATCTTAGCTTGAATATTTTTCAATTTTTTTTTTTTTACTTAAAAAAAATGAACTGTTTAGAAAAAACATAATACTCACATGCACATGTTTCAGTTTCTTTCCATTTTTCTTTTTACTCTGTTTATTCTTAAAGCAATTTAACGCTAAATTTAATACCAGGCAACAACGAGTACATCTAGTTTATAAATAAACTACAGTATTCGTCCTAGGACAGGTAAAATGAATTCTTTGAAGAAAACAGTTTTGCACCATTTTTTGTGTCCTCTTATCAAGCTATAATACTAAGTGGTTAACGACATGACCTTAGATGTATAGAGGACCTAAGTAAATGGCTGATGGAACGAGAGAATGCTACCCCCATGAAGTAAGTAAAGAGTTCCATTCGAAATGACAAAACCTTAGTATACCAAGTTTGAATCAAGTTTGTTTCACAGAGACATTTTCATCAAACACACATTTGACCTTGTGCCTAATATCTTGAAAAGGAGGTAAATAAAATAATAGCATTAAACCTTATGTATGGAATCCTTATTTCAATTTTGATTCTAGAAAATATATAAAATGTAAGACTCAAGCTGAAGGAGCCTTAAGAAGAAATTGAAATTCGGGGATCTTTGCTTAATTATGGACCCAATTTTATGTAAATCTGAAATATTTGAATTTCAAAATTTTCATATTATTCTTCTTTAACCCTTTACTGCCAGAATTTTTTTATGCAATATTTTTTTTTAACTATGAAACCTACACGTAATGTTACAACATTCATAATAGATTAATTAGTTTAGGAGTGAATCCTAAATGCATATACAAATATATAAGCATATATATATGATAAAACTTGATATAACTTATTGCTTTTAATATTTAATTTATGTTACAAAAAAGAAAAATAGTTTTAAGTCAAATTAAGTTTCTAGTAGGAAATGCTAAAACTTTACTAAAACCTATTTTACTATAAAATAAGTAATGTGTACACACAGTGACCTAGAAAAAAAATGACCACCGAGTTTGAGTTTTATGTAAAAACTGAAAATTAAAGATATTCTCACTCCACGTATAAACTATAAAAATAATTGTTTGTAAGTGAAGTTTGCTGCATAAAAAGTTTTTTTTGTTTGTTTTGAATGACAAAATCCATCTTTTGAACATTTCCATCCCCAACCATGAACTGACTGCAAATAATGGTTCAATGTGCATGGTAAATTACAGATTTCACACCTCCAAGAATTGGCTCTTAACCGATGTCTGGCAATCCACTGAACTATTTGGAAATTATCAGGCAGCTTAATGACAAGTTGGAATATTGTTATTTCTTCAGTTTGCATGAAATCATTGTCATAAACATCTTTTACAAGACTTGTTGGAACTCAGTGGCCATTTTCTTTCTAAGCAATTGTGTTTACACATTACCAATAAGCATCAGGAAATTACTGTTAAATCTGCATTTGTTTCCCTTGTCGCTTCACAATTAACATTTTTATTTTAATTTTATTGAAATCCCAAAAAGTTATAGATATAACGTTTAAAGTGAATGAAAAACTGAACCCCATTCAGTTATCCATTGGGTAAATCCATGATATAACAGGAAAAAAGCTTGTTCTTGCTTTTTTTCATACAACCTTCTTATGCACTTATGCAGTTGAATGTCTTGAAAAGACATTAAATGGTTCTTTGTTTTTCTCCACTCAAACTTTGTCCGGAAAGAGAACAAGTAGACAAACAGACAAAAATAGTTTCCAAAATATTCAGGTTTTCAAGTTAAAAATTTCTAAGAATATTAAAAGTTTAATGAAGTGTTAGTGAACCCCAAAACAAAGAAATATTTTTTTCAAATTTAAGGAAATTTTTAATAGTTATAGTCATTAAATTAATAATGAGCATGTTTTGGTCCTAAATATTTTCTTATTGACGTCATTTTAAAATTATAGTTATGTGGGTCTATCTCTAATGACAAAGAATCAACAGCAACTATATATAAGAAAATCAATTTCAACTCTAAATTAGAATTTATGATATGAAGCACCTACAAGGTGGCCATGTTAGTTTTTATGTAATGTTTACATTTTTAAATTGGATTTCTCGTGTTTAAATACTTTAGATAAAATAAATATTAACTCAAAATGACTCCTCATGTTTATTTAACATGTCATATTTAACATAAAAAATTAAAAAAAAATTTTTTCTCGCAATCAACTCCATACTAAATTTAGTGACATTGCAAGAAATGTATTTCAAGGTCAAAGCCTATTCGATAAATTAGAATATAATCGCAATGCTTTTTGAAATTCAAAACTAGAGGGACAACATTTTGCAGTCAATTGGGTAAATCTGTTATCATGTCAGTCTATAAGACTCATATGCCAGCATCATTCTCCCTAGGACGGTTGAATCAGCTTTCTCTGAAGGATGAAGTGTGAAGTGAATATCAAATCCAATCGCATGTATATCCGAAATAAGGGGAAATGATGACATTAAGTTTTTGCAATTCTTGCAGGGAGGTGTCAACATCATCCTACATACAGCACCTGGTCTTTCCAAATGGTACTGACCAGGCTCAATGTTGTTTAACTTTGGTGATCTAACGAGAACCAGTGTTATGACACCAATTGGTGTCATGCATGCATGCAGCGAGGTGCATACTGCAGTGAGAGGGGGTGCTTGACCGGACGGGATGGGGTGAAGGAGTGCAGAGAATTGCAAAACCTTAGCTAGGAAAATAGGACCAGTCGTCGATGTGTCATTGTAAGCTTGTTAGACGCAAAGCAGATGTTGTGCTGCCTCAAAAAGGGAGACAGATTTGGAATTATCTACATGTCAAAAGAGATGGTCTTGTTTTTCAAATAGATGGCAGAAGAGGGGGTGGGGGTTGATGTCTGGTTGGGGCTCAGGTGTCATTTACAAAGTAAATGACAAAACAGGTAGGGGTTGAGATGTGACCTGATGGGAACCGGGTGATGCCGAGTGACCTTGCTAGTCGACACAAATTCAGAGGAATTTGCACGGCTGAACGATGATGATGATGGTGTTGATATTGTTTAAACAGAAATGTCTATGGGATTTTGTCAGAAAGAGAAAAAGCAAATATTAATTGTTTTTATCTCATTGTCGTTATATATCTGTTAACATGAAGGGTGGTTTTTAAAACCCCTGTTGATAGGTTTGAAGAAATCCAGAGATTCTTGGCTGACAGCTTAGAATGGGGGTCAAGAGTAGGGGTCACCACCAGGCATTGTTCGACCTCGGGTGACTAATCACGCCTAATTGGTAATAAGTAAAAACGTCAGTGCAGGTGGGGGTTGAGGTTTGGTAGAAAGAGAAAGAAAGAAAGGTGTTTGTAACCACTCTCTTAAGGAGAGGTGGGGGAAAAGGGGTTGGATTTAGAAAAAGGATTTCTAAACGCAGGAGAGTCGTAACCAGCAAACCGAACAGCTGGGCTAGTCAAGCGCTCCCAGGGCCTGATGTTATGATGGGAACTCTGTGACTTTACTGGTCTGGTCTTACATCATTCACTGCTATAGTCAGTCATCTCAAATTAGACAGTAGTTGCTATGAAGTAATGAAAACAATAAATAGTTTGTTACTGTTATAACCCGGAGTTCTGTTTGTTGTGGTGAGGACTTGATTTTTCAGCAAGCCACAAGGACCAGCGGAGTGATTGATGTACCCGGAGACTCCCTACACATGGAAAAAAGACGATTCGATCGAGAGGAAAAGTGCCCCTCCATGAAAACACAGTGGGTAAGGACGATCAACAGGCCAACTTGTAACGAGACAAGGTACGATCAAAGGACAACTGCCACATCGGTTATGTTATAATGGTGCCGGATCGTACATCGTTATAGTGTTTCAATATGATTATGTTGACTCACATTACACATAGATTGTATCATTTCTCTCCATGCAACATATGTCCTCAACCCTCACTGGCTAGGTTTCAATTGAATACATCTCTGATAGATACTTTTGTTGGTCGACAATTATAACACTCTGCTGGTTAATAAAAGGCAGAAGTTCCCTGAATTTATTCCATCCAGTCACAATAGCACCTGCATCACCTTTTACTTTAATGGCATCACTAAAGTAATAAACTTAACAACCTCAATAGCATAGCCATCCAAATATACATGAGTTTTCATCTGCATCATCTTACACTTAAAGTTTAAAAAAATAACTTGTGCGCCACCACCAAGAATTGAAACCAAAACGTTTAGCTTACGATTACTTTTTTACTTTGATGTTAATGCCTGAGCTATGAAGACATGTTTGCTGCAAGACTAAAAATTAAAACATGAAACAATATCTATTACGCTATGCATGCATATTTGTAATGCTGTCGTTCAAGCTTCACCGGGTAAATTCCATTTTTTTAATTTTCACACTTTTGCGCCAATTTTCCCTGGCTAAAACCCAAATATAAAGTTTCATAAGGATTCAAATACCCTATATATTAAGTTTCATGTCTGTAGACCAAAATCTGACAGAAGAGTTTGGTAGGCAAATTTTTTAAAACAAATATATATACACATACATAAATATATATTAGAAAGAGGTTAGTGTTTACTATGATTATTTTATGCAAATATTACGCAAGTATAAATCATGTAGAATATCTACATGAATATAATTACACATAATATTTAACTAAAGATGATGGCTGCCGGATTTTGCTACAATAAAAAAAAAAATAAATAAAATAAATTTTTTTCTAGCTGCAGCAAAGAAAGATACAGGTTCTTAAGATATTTCTCTTACGTTTGTCTCAGGATAAATATAGAACCAGCCATACTATTCCCAGGCACAAAACTAAACTGTATTTCACCTATGCTTATCCGACTTCATATTTGTTGTTTAATTATTCTTTTAATCATTTTCAGGGCCTGATCCATCGACTTTAAGATTCTTATTCTTATTATTAATAAAGTAATTTTTCTTGAATTTGTCTCAGGATAAATATAGCATCAGAGAAATACTGATAAAAACTTGATCACAATTTATTAGATTATCAATTAAATTATTTAGGATTCAACTGGTTCTTAGTTGCAATGTTTTGACACCAGTGGAAGACAAGACATAACAAATAGGAAGATGTAGGAAAATTTTGGTGTGACTGCAGTCATGGAGGCGGACTGCTGAGGGTGGCATGTGCGAACTCGAAACCTGACTGACGAGACACAGAAAGGCGACAAATCATCAGGTTCAATCGCGTCTTAATATGCATGAACGAGACAATATAAGGCCAGCAGTGAAAAGGTCGAAAAGGAGTTGAGTTCTCGAGAACCGGACTGAACGTGTTAGAGCAGAGAATGTTGCCAAGAATCCAGTCCAGGTTTTTTTCGATTAGAGAAGAGCGTGATCATTTTTTAACATTAATTTAAATCTGAAACAACACAGAATGGAAAAATATAACCACCTGAAATTTTTTTTAGGTGAGGCTGACTTTAGGAGTTCATTCTTGTACTAGTGTGGAGTTAAGTAAAAAGAGCAGACGGTGGATCTTCCCTTATTTTGTCCTTTAGTCCTCACATTCCATGAGCAATGTTTCTGACAAAGGGGGAAGAATTGCTTATTTCTATTCATCTAACTCTTATCATTGGCTAATATTTAACCTTGAAGACAAAGTTTTTAGCAAATTTTTAGTTTAGCGGCGTTGATTATTTGACAGACATAAAACCATAAAAAACTATTTTTATATAAAACATATTGTTAGACCCAAACGCTGAAATAAAACCAGAAAAGTTTTATTTTCATCATTTTTTTATTAGATTAAATGTATAGCATCCGACACAACAGAATGTAGCTGCCATATTTTTTCAAAATTTGGCCTTTTTAAGGTTTTACAGATGGATCTTTTTAAGGCCAAATTTGGCGTTTTTTGAATCAGTTTCATGTAACCAAAATGATGATTTCATGAAACTGCATCAAAAAAGGCCCATTTTTTTTTTTTTTTAGCTCTTTACATGTGACTTTATGCCTTGTCCAAAACCCTAAGCCTAAACCAGAGATATTATCCAGAACTGGCCAAATCACCATAGCCCTCACAAAACACTATTAATAATTCCCCCCACTCTTTATCTGTGCCTAAACCTAAACATAGATTCCATGAACAAAGCTTCTTTCTTAGAACTGCACGCCTGTGGAAGTGTCTTCCGTTTTCCTGCTTTCCAGCTGACTACAATATGGTTGTCTTCAAGTCCAACGTAAACAAGTTCTTGATGAGCCATTTCACTTAAGTTCACAAATTTACCGAATTTCCATTACTAACGATTACTATATTTCCAATTGACTACCGTACACTCTTAACCCTTATCCTCGAGTGGTCTCTGGCTTTGATAAGTGGTTATGCCTATGTAAAAAAAAAAAAAAAAAACTCAACCCAATATTGAAAGTAAGGATTATATAATTCAAATCAAAGATCAGACTCACGCACATCAATATCAACATCAATATTCCTGAATGCTTGTGAATCGTGGATCCTAACAGCAGAGACTGAAAAAAGTTGAGATGAGGTGACAAAAGACTTGCTAAAACAATAATACAGGGGACAGTAAGAGGAGGAAGAAGGTCTGGAGAACAGAAGAAATGGGAGGATAATGTCAGGGAATGGACGGGCTTGAGGCTCAGCAGCACCATCATATCAGCACAGGACAGAAAAGAGTAGAGAAAGCTGATGAGAGTTTCTGCAGAGGCGCCCCCTACAGTCAACCAGACTATAGAGATAAATAAATAGAATTTCTATTAAAAAAAGAAGAATGTTTTCATTGTCATTATCATCAGGTAAATTGTAGATAATTATCAATAAATTAAAAAACGACAACAGATGACATAATATTTCAAGGAAATTTGTAATAGGCCAAGAATATTTATTCTTGGCCTATTACAAATTTTTCTCCTGTGGTTTCTCCTGTAAATACTCAATGTCTTTCTAGAAGGAATTTTAACCAGAAAAATATCGGGGAAACGAATACCAACAAAAATCATCTAATTCACACAAAAGTTTTTTTGTTTTTTTTAATTTAAATTAGAAAAAATATTGAAATTTGTAAGAAATCCAGTACAACACAGATGGGTTTTTTTTGTTTTTTTTAAATAAACATTTATTTAAAATCAAATGTTTTGAAAAAAAATCTTCACTAATTCATTTCACGTGAGCCATTCCTTCTGGTTTAGAACATTTTAAAATATCACATTTAAAAAGAAAAAAAAATACAAACTGAATCTATTCCTGACGATGACGTTATATCGATAAAAATTAGTTGATTTTAACCAAATAAATGTTTATTTAAAAAAAAAATAATAATCTGTGTTGTTCCTAAACTTGTGAATTTCAATTCAAAATTTAACCACTGAGTACATTGAGGAGAAAAAAATATATATATATATATTGTGAGAGTCAGACAGATGGAACTTAACAAATGATGCCTTCATCCTCATTATGTATGGATGTTTGGATGACAACAAGAAAGAAATAATTCTCTTATGTTTTTTTTTAAATTTATTTGCTGTGCCTCCTCCCACCCCTCGCATTCTCAGGCTTTTAAATGTTTACATCAGTTCAGCAAATCTTATTTTTTATTAGGATTCGATCCAATTAAAGATTGAAGGACAATCACATCAAGCTTATTATTTCTTTGTTTAAAGAAAAAGTGATCAAGGGAATATAAATAAGAACAATAAAATAAATTTTAAAAAGTATAAAATGGAATAATTTCAATGGACATTATTTAATTTGTATCATTCAGACTACAGGGTGGAACGATAGAATTGTTGTCCTAGAAAAGACATGATTCCATTTCCATTTGATGAAAACGGGTTTCCTTTTTTTTTTTTCTTTTTTTTTGTAGCAGATCATCTACTAGTTGGCCAGTTGTGTACAAATCCCAAGTTTTAAAATAAAGTGAAAACATTAAATACATGTCAAAATTAGTATTGATTCCAAAAATAACAGAAATGATCAAAAAATAAAAATTTATCGATTTAGTGTTTTATTGGATGTATTAATGTTGAACTTTGTACTTCGCACCTCTGTTGATATACACAACACACTAGACTTCACCCTGAATGAATCCAGAAACAGATGTCATCAATCAGCACACATAACTGATGTAGATTATGCAGACGATATTGCTTTGTTCGTGAATAATACTGCTGATGTGCAAACACTGTTATGCAAGCTAGAAAAGTCTGCAAATGACATTGGTCTCTACATTAATGCGGATAAGACAAAGTTTATGACTTTCAATGTGAAAGGAGAGATCAGGGCTCTGGTTGGAACAACACTGAAAGAAGTAGCTGAGTTTATGTATCTGGGCAGCAACATAGTTTCCACAGAGAGAGATATCGAAATTTGCATCTCAAAAGCATGGGCCGCATTGGATGGGTTGCATTCAGTATAGACTTCAAGGCTAACTAACAAACTGAAAAGGCAGTTCTTCAGGGCAGAGGTAGAGTGTCCTTGTTTACGGTGCTACAGCCCGACACTCTCCAAAAGATAGGAAAGAAACTAGACAGCACATACACCCGTATGCTACGAACAATATTAAATATATCTTGGCAAAATCATCCCAAGAAACAGCCTACCTAGTTTATGGCAACCTACCTGTAATATCTAATATCATCAAGGAAAGACGCCTACAATTTTCCGGTCACTGTCTGAGGAGCAAGCATGAATTGGTGAGAGATGTATTGCTATGGACTCCACGACACAGACGCGCAAGCAAAGGACAGGAAACTCTGGAGAGGAAGAGTCACATTGGTCCGGGCAAGGAGCCCGTCATGATGATGATGATGATGATGATGAATGTTGAAGATGTCACAAGATCCAGGAAAGTTAAGTGTTATTTTCACCAAGTTTCGGTTGATGTAAGCTCAGACTTTTTTCAGGTGTATTCTATCTAACTCGGAAAGTTTTCAATGAAAAAATATATACTTCAAGTAAATAACAAATTTGCCTAAACCCATACTGTTGTTCAGACAGAAGTTTAGCAGCTGTGAGGTAATAGACTAGAGCTTGATTAATTATAGACTCAAAAATTTTGGCGAAAAGAGGGAGGAGGCTAATGGGGGTGATAATTTAATGGGTCAGTTCCTTCACCAGAATTCTTGTTAACTGGTACTACAGAAACAATTTTCCAGCAATCAGGAAAGCAAGATTCGTTAAGGCATTTGTTGAAAAGTTTGGAGAAAACTTTAGCAACCTCAGCTGCACATTTTTTTTTAAATAGTACAGCAGGAATGAGATCGGGTCCACATGCTTTTGAGGTGTCTAGGATTATTATATCATTTCCTTGAAAAGGGGTGATTTTCAAATCATCTGGTGTGGTTTCTGTCCGCAGAGGAAAATCTGGGAGAGCATGGTTTGCTGGCTCCAAAGTAGAGTTGGAAGCAAACCGATGGGCAGGCAGATTAGCCTTCTTGGTTGCCGTGCAAACAATTTCAAGATTGTTGGATAGTGGAGGAATTGTTGATTACCCATTATTTACTACACTATTATAGATTTTCCAGAAATCACGAGTTCCTAATTTCTGCGCTTCAATGCATTTTCTGGTGGTTTTTGCATATTCTCTCTTGGCTGTGGCTAACTCCTTCTTACATACTTCTATATACTTTTGTCTATTTGTACTGGATTTATGTCTGATAAGTTTGCGGTATGCATGCTGCCTTTAAGCAATGACAGCTGTGCAAGTCGAAGTAAACCATTGGGGAGAGTGAAGTTTGCTATAGAACTTACATGTGGGAACATGTGCTTCAATTGCTGCTTCAAACCATTCAGTGGTCTCATTTGTGCAATGTTTTATGTAGGAAGAACAAAGACATTTCCCCATGGAGCATCTCTGATGTGATCCCTATTAGCATCCCAATCAGCTTTATTGTAGTACCTTGTCATTTTCAGCAGTGGCTCTTCAACTTTGGGTCGAGAGTTTAGGGTGATATATATCATTATCACAGCATGATCAGAATTCCCAAGAGGGCAATGAGCATTTGTTACACAATCCTCAGGAACTGTGGTCAGAAATAGATCCAGAAGTGAGGCTTGCTGGTCCTGACGATCTGGGAGACGGGTCAGGAATGTTACTGCCTGAGTCAAGGAATGGGATATAGAAAAGTTATGAGTGATGCTACTAGCTGTGTTAGTGTATCTTGTTAAATGTGTTCCTGATGTTTATGAATGACAATCGAAAGGATGTGAAAGTAGACATTCCTCCTCTAAATATCACTAATCAAAAATTGAACTAATTTTATGTTAAAAAGAAATTTCATAACCTTGAAGTAGTGCTAATCAATAGTAATCCAATTTTTAAAAATTTTTATTTATAAATTACAGAATAGGGCATGTTATATGCGATCCCAAACATACATATTGTTTCAACACTAATTTGAAGCAAAGATATCTGCTAGAAATTGAAACTTTTCCTGGTGTGAAATAAACATGCCAGTCTTCCTCTTTTGGGAACTAAAGCATTCCATCATATCAGATTACTATTAGTCTACTTAAATAATATTAATCAAAATAACAGAAAAATGTTAATCATTGAGATATATATATATATATATCTCTTATAATTTGTTAAAACTATATATATATATATACTAGCATTTCAGCCCGGCGTTGCCCGGGTGTTTGGAGGTGTATGTTGAGAAAAAAAAAAGAAAAAGAAAAAGCGGTCAATTTTTTTAAACTTTGACCCCTATTATGTCCCCTTAACATTTATTGTTTTGGACTCAAATCAAGTTATTAAGTTATATCCATGTCCAAGGAACCTATATCTAAAATTTCAAGTGTTTAGACCCACAATTGGCGGAGGAGTTTGGTAGAATTCTCAAAGGTCAAATCGTTGAACTTTGACCCCTTGCTCGGGTGTTTGGAGGTGTATGCTGTGCAAAAAAAGCAAAAAAACAAAAAAAATGGTTAATTTTTTAAAACTTTGACCCCTATTATGACCCTTAAAATTTATTGTTTCGGGCTAAAATCACTTTATTAAGTTAGATCCATGTTCAAGGAACCTATATCTAAAATTTCAAGTGTCTAGACCCAAAATTGTCGGAGGAGTTTGGTAGAGTTCTTAAAGGTCAAATCGTTGAAATTTGACCCCTTAACAGCCAAATTTCTGGTTGACACCCGTCACATCGATTTTCCCAAATCTCAGTACCCGGTATTTCAAATTTCGAGTCTATAGACTAAAAATTGACAGAGTTATTGCGTAGGGAAATGTACACAGACAGACAGACACACAGACAGACAGACAGACACGTTCACTTTTATAGATATATATATATATATATATATATATATATATATATATATATATATATATAGTTTTAACAAAAATCAAGACATCAAGGAATGGATTGATAGCAGCAAATAGTGTATTTCATCATTAGTTACAATTGTTTCAAGACTATTCAGACAAATTCAAACATTGTGTTGTTTGAAAATTTTCACAATAACAGCCTTTCGTCAGACTTATTGAATAAGAAACACTTTAACAATAAAACATTATGGAAACCATTTCTCTTATAAGGAAAAGAAAACAAGCGAAAATATTTTACTTATACCAATCCATTTCTTGGTGTCTTGTTTTTTTTTTTGTTAAAACAATATATGAATGCTAAATTATGAAATATGATAATTTTGTAGCTTACAGTTTAAGTCATCTCTCTTTGGCTTAAAACTTATTGGTATACGAACGATTACTGAATTTTCAATTATATAAACCCAGTAAAATTCAGAATGCCATAAATAAGACACATTATATATATTAGTGTTGTAGCGATTAATTGGAATTAAGGTCAGGAATCGGAAATATTAGAACTTTTCGTGGTATCAGAATCAGTATTGGGAAATTATGCACCTATTTTCCGATGCTAAAAACGAGCCTTTTCATTGCTCTGTTTTTGTTATTTTAATTTATAACTTAATTTTTCTTTGTTGATAGTAATAAAATAATATTTATTGATTTTTAACTATCGAAAAAATTAAAATCCATACATTCCCTTGTAAATGTATTTTTAAATTTGCGAAAATATATGCTACTATCATATGGCCTTTTGCAGTAATCCGAAACATAAAAAAAAAAAACAATATAAAAACAACTCTATAGATAAATAGTTAAGGATTTTTAAGAATCAAAATTATTAATTCTATCACAATTGAAGAATTAGAAAAGAATCAGTACTTTTATCGGAATCAGTGAAAATTTTTAAATTGTCTCATCACTAACATATAATTATAAATCATTATTTTTATAACTAAAGACACTAGCGTTTCATGCTTTTATAAGTGACAACTGTTGTTGGTCGAAGGATTTGAACCCTGCCATGAAGCCACATTAGCAAATAACGTTACTCCTAGGCCACCGTCAACTACCACAAGAATCTAGGGAAATTCAACATTTATAAAACAAAATACATAAAATGAGCGACCAGAAATCATGATATTGCACAAGGCCAGTAAACCACCTTTTATTTCTCAGACAGTGCTAAATTTTAAAGAACTTACTTCTTAAATAATGATCTATATATTAATACGATAGTGTGTGTATTATTTTTGTTCCACGCTTACATCCGGGTCGTTTAATTGTTATGTACTTCCATTTCTTGTAATAAATAATTTTACCAAGAATTCTTGGTAAAAGCTTTGGTTTCGGTTATAGCTGATGGCACTTAAGTCATCTATTTTTTTATAAATAATTTTATCAAGAATTCCTCATAAGTCTTGGCTTCGGTTTTAGCTAATGGCACCTTAGTAATTTATTTTTTTTATAAATAATTCTTCATAAGTTTTGGTTTCGATTATAGCGGAAGGAACTAAAGTTTATATATATATATATATATATATATATATATATTCATAACTTTGGGATTCGGTTTTGATTCAAGCTGATGAACCCAAGTCATATAGATATATTCTTATTTTTGAAATCGCAACTTTATAATACATAAAAATCAATAGAACATTAACTCATATTTAAGCATATTTTATGATCTGGCTACGCAGGTCATCCCTGCTAGCTTGTAGTTTTAACAAAAAAGCTACAATAATATCAGAGTGTCTCCATTTACACTGAATATCTACAGAATACCAACATCAATATATTACATATGAATCAGTCCCCTGTGGAATTTTCACAGGCCCCGCTAATTAATGATTTTTATGCTTACAGACGCTAGTGTTTTATGCTTTCGCAATCATAAGTGTAAGAAGTGACAATTGCTGCTGGTCGAAGGAGTTGAACCTTGAATATATATATATGTCTAGTGTAAAAAGTTTACAATTTGAAAAATTTAGAAAGCTTTAAATGGAGATATACGAGGTGCCTTCAATAAGGTTCCAGAGTTATTTTTGTACAGGCATTTAAAATTGTTGTAAACTCTTGAAAACCCAATGTTATTGCTATACATCTTATGAGATGACTGACCAATTTTTATGATTTTGGGTTCAAATGAATAGCTACAGCAAGAATTGGAATACTAAAGCAAGAATTGAAATATTAAAGCAAGAATTGAAATATTAAAGCAAGAATTGAAATATTAAAGCAAGAATTGGAATATTAAAGCAAGAATTGAAATATTAAAGCAAGAATTGAAATATTAAAGCAAGAATTGAAATATTAAAGCAAGAATTGGAATATTAAAGCAAGAATTGAAATATTAAAGCAAGAATTGGAATACTAAAGCAGAAATTGGAATATTAAAGCCCGATTGTCACAGTCGGTGAATTTCAAAAGTACACTCTGGATGTGAGAACACTTTAGAACAACGATATGCAATACATTCTGCTTTAAACTTGGAAAAATGCCACAGAAACGTATGGAATGTTTCAAACTACTTTGGGACAGTCTTGCATGAATTGAACATCAGTTTTTGAGTGGCATAAGAGATTCAAGGAAGGCAGGGAGTCTGTAAGGGATGATGAGATGTGTGGGAGGAATAAGGAAGTCAGAAAAGCAGAGCTGACTGACCAAATAAAGAATTTTATGGATGTCTATAGACAATGAGTGCACAGTTTGATGAGTGTGGGAACTGTACACACAATTAATCGTGAGGTACTGAAGATGCGAAAGATTTGTGCAAAGTTTGTCCCAAGAATGCTTGTCACAGACTATTTGACCAAGATGGGCATTAAGACAGTTCCTCGCCCTCCCTTTCAGACATGCTCCCTGTGACTTTTGGTTATTCCCTAAGCTCAAGGAAAACCTTAGAGGCTGTTGTTATGAGAAAATTGAAAAGATGAAAAAGATGATGAGGATCATTGACATACTTGCACAAGAGGATTTCCATAGGGCCTTTTAGAAGTTATTGGAATGGTACAATAAGTGCCTTGCAGCTGGAGGAGATTACTCTGAAGGAGGACTAGAGTTTCATATGTGTACTATCAATAAAAGTGGCCATACAAAAAAAAGTCTGGAAACATTGAAGACACCTCGTAAATATTAATACTAATAGTTATAAAAACATCCTATCCAATGAAAAAGCTCAATAGTTGAGATAGAGCATTAGTATGCACAATGAAGTTGCATACATTCATAAATTTGTTCATAAGAACCGTTCTTGAAACTCCATGGAATAAGTAAATTTCTTTTTTATTGGTATCTCTTGTTCAAAAAATAAATGTAAATTGCAATTTGCAAAATTTTAACTTCTCTTTCATTATATAAATATATATATATATATAATGAAAAAGTTAAAATTTTGCAAAATATATATAGCCAATATATGGGTAGCATTTTTTTCGTATGCATGTTTTGTTAAGCAATACAGATAATTCCTGTTTCTTTTGCAATCTGTCTTTTCTATTTGGAGGGCTTACATGTCACCTGTGTTCCTCTAACAGCTCTATCTACCAACATTTAGTAGCACATGACACTCCCAAAAAATGAATTCAGAAATATATTAATAAAAATACTGCCATTTTAGTAGTCTCATATTGTAACCTGCCCCTCCTCATCATAGAAGCCCTACTCATTCGCATAAACTGACCATCAATCAGTAGCAACACCACACCATTTTTTTCTTTAGATCGAATAAACTCAAATCAAGCATTATTGAAAAGAGCATAAAAAACAAAGAAATAATATCTTTATTTTTTTTTTTTTAAATCGGCCCATTAGAACTGGAGTTATGACCATTCAAAGTATCAAAAAATGTGTGGTTCCCTGGACATTTTGCCTTAAGTCAGTCCTATTCAAATGCATATAAGCTTGTGACTGAAAATGATAGGAAATTTGCACAATTTACAGACTAACCCATTTTTAAAAAACTGTATCTCCAGATCTTTTACGATATTATGATGAAATTTTGAACATATTATCATAATACCATGAAGGTTTAGTTGCCATTATTTATGACCATCTAACTTGGTAACTTACGAACTAATAACCATATTTCAGTTTCATTTTAACAGCTTTAAGTAAAAACATCAAAACACAGTTAAGAAAAATGGTAAGTAAGGCTTTATCATCATAGGAAGTATTATTCTGATGGACATTATCATTTGTCATTATGTAACCCCTCCAGTGCAGCTCAGCTCAGGTGCATAGGCTCGTGATTGAAATGCACCCGTAGCCGATACCTGTGGCGTTACCCATGGTTTCGTCTAGTGGTCGAATTCGTCTTCGCTGTCGGTCGCTCTCCGGTTCCGCTTTCAAATCAGCTTCCAACCGTCACCTGGGCTATTGGAGAAATATATTGCATTCACAACGGCGTTCCAATCAAAGAAAAGAAAGTCAAAACTTAATTGGTTTTTCTTAACATAGAATTGATTATTGTCTTTGACTTTACAAATAATAGTTACACACTGGCCTAGTCATGCAACTTAGGGGGCTGGCAGTTTTGTTTCTTTTACCAAGTTCTCCGTTCTTCATCTACCGTCAGTCCACGGAAAGGGATCAGCGAAAAAAGAGACCCCAATTAGCCAAGTGTCTTGTTTTTATCAAATCAGTCGTTCCTCCTTCCACCTTTTTGGAGTTATTCTTTCTTTCCTTTCCTCTCCCTCTCTTCTTTTATCCTATTAATTTGTACTCCCTTTCTTTTTTCCTCTTTTGAATTTCCTCCCTCTCTCTGTTTCCCAAATTTCTACTCCTCCTTTCGGCTTTATCCCCATTTTTAACCCTCATTGCACTGAGGTGTTCACTTATCATGTAATTAGGAGCTATTAGGAGCGACCAGGTCGAACAATCACCCCCGATTCCCACCCCAAGCTGTCAGCTTAAGAATCTCTGGATTTCTTCATATCGCTCAACAGAGGGCTCAAAAACAACCTTTTCGTTGTTAACGGATATACAATAGCAATAAGATAAGAACAATTATTTGTTTTTTTTCTTTCTGACAAAATCCCATAGACATTTCTGTTTAAAACAACATCAAACCATCATCATCATCATCATTAGAATTCAGCCGTGCGAATTCCTCTGAATTCGTGTCAACTAGCAAGGTCACTCGGCATCGCTCGGTCCGCATCATGTCACAATTATAACATGATGAAAAATCCAAGATGGTGACCAGGAAATCCAAGATGCCACCATGACATGATTCAAAGAAATTATTAACAAAGTGTGGCTTGTAGCATATCAAATGAAAAGAAATTCTGTACAAATCAGAATTAAGTTTTCAAGTACATTAAACTAATTAGCATAATTTCCATTTTAATGGCTTCAAGTAGAAGCATCATAAAAAAGTTTAAAAAATGGGAGGTAAGACTTTATCATCATACGAAATGTTATTCTGATGGACTTTATCATTTGTCATCATTACACCGTGAAAAATCCAAGATGGCCACCACGATATGATTCAAAGAAATTATTAACAAAATATGGTTTGCAGCATATCAAATGAAAGGAAATTTCGTACAGATTACAATTATGTTTTCAAGTGCATTAAACTAATTAAGATAATTTCATTTTTAATAGTTTCAAGTTACTGTGACAATTATTGGGTGAGTTTCTACCACTATTTTGTATAACTTTTTATTTTTAAGTCATTGTCGAAACTTCAAGAGACACTGCGGCTATTTTTTCCTGTTCTCATGTAACACTCGGCACTACTTGTTTTTTTAACAGAATAAACATTTACAACACCAAAAATTTATCAAGGTAGGTAGAAGAGTAAATTGCCTTTGGTAATATTTGTTATATATTTGTTTTTTGGCCATTTTTTTTATACCTTTCTGGATTGTAAAACAAACTCAATAAAAGTTATTCTTTTACTTAACTGGATAAGTGGTTGTGTGTTTTAACTCATTTAAACACTAAGAATTTATCTTTTTTTAAATATTCTTTTCCTTTCCATAAGTAAAAACTTGTTTTCTAAATAGCAAAAATAAAATGAATACTTTATGTTTCTAAGTTAGTTGATGGACACTTGTTCACAGATTTTTTGTGTGCGTCTTGGCGCACAGAAATTCTCATGTTTATATGCGTTCGTCGCAACTTCTATCGGTTCGTGCATGAAAGGTTTTCATCCAACTCTTTTCAAATTTTAGGAGAAAAGAACTAAATATATTTAAAAAGCGTTTGAACACAGTTTCTATCTTTACTTATCTTTGTACTTCAAAGCGTTAACTTGGAAATGTTTTATTTGCGACTCGAAAATCAAGAACAAAAACAAAAAAAAAAAAAAGAAAAAACAATATTCAAATAATTTATTTTTTAAAAAACTTGTTTTCTAAATTATAACAAAAATAAAATGAATACTTTATGTTTGTAAGTTAGTTGACAAACACGTGTTTACAGATTTTTTTGTGTGCGCCACGACGTACAAAAATTCTCATGCTTATATGCGCTTGTCACAACTTCTATCGACTTGTGCATAAAAAGATTTTATCCAATTCTTTTCAAATTTTAGGATAAAAGAAATTAATATATTCGCTATTAAATAGCGTTTGAACACAGTTTCTATCTTTAATTATCTTTGTACTACAAAGCATCAACTGTGAGATATTTTAACTTTTGACTGGAAAGATGAACGTGTTGTGTTCAAATTCTGTAGCAAAGACAATTCTTTTCTCTGATTAGAAACGTTGTCGACGGGTACAACTTCCGCTACAAGTTGTCATATGAACACACCCCGACCACTTATTTGCAAAAAGTGATCTACCGCCAGCGAGCAGCTATGCTGACAGGTTTTGTCGTTAATAGTCAGATTTAAATAGCGATTTCTTCGAATATACAAACCACAACGAAAATATTAAAATACCATTTAAAAAATTTTTTTATTGTAAATCCAATTATATAAGTTTTATTTCAATGGAGGTAGAAGAAGTGTACTTATTACTGATTTAAAGACTATGAGTGTCAAATTAAGTAGCAATGTGTGCCTTGTCCAGTGCTGAACGTTATGGTGTCTGGTATTGCTACAATCAGGTTTAATATGACAGAGGAGAGGGTACGCTTAACTGCTTTTAAACACAATTAGCTATCTGGGGTTACGAAGATGACCTCAAGAAGCTGGACCCAGTAATGTCGGACAGGGTGCAGTAGCAATGACGTCAAAGAAGCTCAAAATGGGAGGCACTTCTGTGCGATCCCGGGGATTTTGTATCTGCAAGACTGAACAACATTTCAGACAATAAACAAAAAAGGTATGGAGGAATGTTCTGACATCATCCATCCCAATGAAAAGAAAGACAACCAGACAGAGAAGAAGCGACCGTGCGTAGAGAGCAAACACATTATATCGTGGCTATTTCGCTCACACACCATCGCCACCTTGTGACTCCTCCTTGATGTCAGTATTGTCTTATGAATAACAACACATGCAGTCCATCAAAGTCAGCAAAATGGTATTCCATTCACTATATTATATAGGTGTTTATTTGAGTGCAACATAAGTTAGTTGATAATTGAAGGGAGGGAGGGGGCAGATTTCGTCAAAAATCTACATCAAAGGATGCAAGAGAATGGTTAATTATTTGCACTATGGGTTGTGTTCATACTTTTTCAAAGACTTGTAGAAGCAAACTGAATAGAAGTTAACGACGCAGCAGTTTTCTTGAAAGTGGCGGTCAGTGCGCAGTGCCAAATATCCTCTATTCAGCAACTCTTCCCGCTAGGCATCGTCATGTTTTGTTTTGTTTTTTTACATTTTTTTTATTGCATTTTCACCCAAACAATGCACAGTGTCACTTTGATGTAAGAGGCTACTATCGGGGACATAATTTGCAGGGATACTATGTAGGGAGTTGAGCAGCAAGATGTCAGTTTACATTACACTTGAACTACTGCATGTCACTACAGCCAGGGAAACAGGAACCCAGAAGGGAATTCCACAGTCTAGCAGTTCTAGGGAAGAAACTATTAAAGTAGAAGGCTTTCTGATAACTTGAAATCTATGTGTACGAGTGGGATTTTGCTGCTTGTTGGGTATATCTAGGGTATTTATATCGAGGGAATACAAGGGCTTGTAGTTCATCAGAAAACCTACTAATAAAATACTTCTAAAACAGGCAGAGAGATGCAACATTTCATCGATAAGACAGAAGTTGAAGCCTAGCTGACAATTCGGGGCTTATTAGGTTGGTGACTTTTTTAACCCTGTCCAAGAGTGACTCATGCTCTTCCACATGAGAAAGATGAATTCAAAGGAGAAGCCATGAATCCATTCCCACTTTGGGGATTGACGATGCAGTATGGTGAAGCAGGATAGAAAATTTGTTAATGGTTCATGTGTTTGCTAATCCAGGATCGCCTCAGGGTTGACAATGGACTTTTGTGTTTGATCCGACCTCATCCAAGACTGAAGTTTTTTTTTTAGGAAACTCATTTCAGACAAGGTATGAAGCCACTTGATGTAAGAAGCTAATAAAACTGAAATGTGATTATCTCAATGACAGAAGATGTCTATTGGCACTAGTCTTGAAAATATCAAGTCTATAAAAAAAGGGGAAACAGTCAGTAGAAAGAGAATTCCACAAGTCTTCACTCCTTAAAAAGAAGTTACTGGAATAGGAAGCAGAATTACAATGTGGTATAAAAACAGTAAATTAGTGATGACCACTAGACCAACAAGTCAAAATGAGCTGAAACAAAGGAAGCAGGGAATATTAGATTGAGAAGAAAGTTCTGGTGAAATCTTTAATTTTGATTTCAAGTGATGTATCTTCAAACAAGTTTTCATTATAATACCCGATCGTTTAAATTATAATCATTTTAAAACAACTATGTTTTCTTTTCAGAACACTGAATACAAGATGGAAAAAAAAGCAAATTTGCACAATTTTCTCATTTTAATTCAGGCTAGGCCGAAAAGCTGCTGAAACAGCTCGCGATATCAACAAAGCATTTGGCCTAGGAACCACTACTGAACGCACAGCACAATGATGGTTTAAGAAATTTTGTGGCGGCGACAAGAGTTTTGAAGATGATGAGCATAGTGGTTGGCCATCGGATGTGGACAATCAATTAAGAGACTTAGTCAATCCATGCACAACTGTTTGAGAACTTGCTTCTGAATTAGATGTAACATATACAACAATTTCCAACCACTTGAAAGAGATTGAAAAAACAAAACAAAAAAACTTGATAAATGGGTGCCTCACAAATTGAGCAAATACCAAAAGAAATGCCGTTATCAAGTGTCATTTTCCCTTCTTTTACGCAACTGAATTGTGACTTGTGATGAAAAGTGGGGTCTTTATGACAACCGGTGATGCTCAGCTCAATGACACTTCCTGATGAAGCTCCATGACACCTCCCGAAGCCAGAGTTGCATCAAAAGAAGGTCATGTTGACTGTTTGGTGGTTTGCGACCAGTCTCATCCATTACAGTTTTTTGAATGCAGGCGAAATCATTACGGTGAAGAAGAACTGTCAGCAAATGGATGAAATGCATCAAAAACTTTGACAACGCCCAGCATTAATCAACAGAAAAGACCCAATTCTTTTCTATAACAATGCCCGACTGCACTTTGCTAAACTGACCCTGCAGAAGTTGAACAAATTAGGCTGTGGAACTCTGAAACATACTCTCCAGACTTCTCACCTACCGATTACCACTTTTTCAAGCATTTTGACAACTTTCTGCATAAGAAATGCTTCAAAAACCAAAGCGATATCTAAAATGCGTTCAGGGACCTCATCGCCACTAGAAGCAAGATTTTTATGTTACTGGCATAAATACACTTGTTTTGCGTTGGCAAGGGTGTGTTAATTC
Source organism: Euprymna scolopes (assembly GCF_053919585.1). Lineage (NCBI taxonomy): Eukaryota > Metazoa > Mollusca > Cephalopoda > Sepiida > Sepiolidae > Euprymna > Euprymna scolopes. Next base: position 149,931,288 of record NC_136491.1, read on the forward strand.
TGATGGTGCTTATTTCGATCAATGAATTTTTGGGCCGAAATATGCTCGTCGGAATTTAAAAGTTAGAACTGCAAGAACTTTCTTGTGAACCTGATAGATTAGATCATTCTAAAGAACACATGACATAACAGTATTTATAGAAAAGACTGACACTGGCAACATTAGTGTAATTTTATGGCTGCTAAGTACAGTTACCAAAAAATATGAAAAAAAAAAAAAAAACACTAGGAGAAATTGAAATTAAAAGAAAGATTGATACCACTTCAAGGTAAAAAAAAAACAAAACTAGCCAACAATAAATGTTATATGAATAGATTCCAACCCAGAAAACAGCTATTTTTCTTCATCTGTCAGAAACATTGCTCATGTTATGTGAGGAACAAAAGACAAAATAAAAGGAAGAACTAATTTAATTTATTGAAAGAGACCAACCTAGAAAGGTGAATGACGTCATGTTACCAAAGTCCAATCAATTGAACCAGAACTTGAATGCTGCTACCCAAAGATTCTTTATAAGAAATGTAGGAAAGCATCAATATTTTAAAAAAGAATCAGTAAAAGTTCAATTTTAAAACACTGCTATTGTTGGATATTGACCGGATAATACTGAAAGGTATGCTGGTCGATGATTATGATTGTTCAAGTCTAAAAGTTTTGGCAGCTAAAATATGTTTTAGAATAATTAAAATATATAGAGTAAATATTTATTTACATTAATTTAGGAATGTAACTTAAAAATGTTATAACAATTTAGTTGACAACTTAGAAATAATGACATGTAAAAACATCAGGTGATTATCTTAGTGACATATATTAATGAGGGGCAGATGGTCTTTTTGAGATACATGGAAATTGGTTAGAGAAAACAGGAGTCAACAGAGCAGAGAATGTCAGATGGTGATAGAACGTAAACAGAATCAACATGTGACTTTCCAAAAGTGAAAAAACTTGTTATTTGTCCTTTGCAAATTACTGTCCTATCATGAACTGTATTTAAATGTACATAATGTTCAAGTAGACTTCATAGCCTCGTAGGGGATGCTCTTTTCTCTTCTCTGCAGCCTCTTTATCACAGAAGAGACGTTGCAAGCCTGTCTTTGCTTTATCGTTATTTTCATGGCACATGCTTGTCTGAGCTCCAATCTATGGTTCCCCCGGCCAAACTTTCACAAAAAACACTTGTCTAACTTAAAGCTCTATCAATAATTTCCCCCACTCTTTATCTGTGCTTAAACAGATTCCATGAACAAAGCTTCTTTCTTAAAACTGCACACATGTGAAACTTTTTCGATTCACTACTTTCCAGCTGACTACAATATGGTTGTCTCCAAGTCCAATGTAAACAAGTTCTTGATGAGCCATCCCCTTAATTTACCAAATTTCCACTACTAACAATTACTACAAAACTGTTCCATTGACTACTGTACATTCATCAACCCTTATCCTCGAGTAGTCTCTAGGCCTTGATAAATGGTGACTCCTTTGTAAAAAACAAAAAAAACAAACTTAGTAGCAGCATTTTGTGCTATTCATTTGATGTCAGGTTGAGTTTGTGATTCTGATCTCAACAACCAGTCCGGCATAAACATTTGCCTGATGTTTTATCTGGTGAATCAAGGCATCGTTTCTGGGTAGTTCTAGGAGATCCACCCTCCCAGACCTTACTCCCCCCCCCCCCTTTGTGGGGTCCATCCATAGCCCTTGCACCCCATGGACGGGCACAGGCCATCTACAACTTTTTGTAGATGTTTTTTGTATTGAGGAGTTTTTTTGTTATTTTTTTACCGAGTGAGGGTGCTGGCCCTACACCCAACCTTTCCAGAAGGTACATACAGCGCCTAGCCTTCCCAAATGGTCACCCATCTGGTACTGGCCGACTCGACGTTGCTTAACTTCAGTGATCTTGCGAGAACCGGTGTGTCAACATGATTGTGCCATACCCTTTGTGGTTATTGTATTGTAAAGTTATTGCTGAGGTACTCCGACTGAAGAATTTTTAAAAGACCAGTGTGCTCTTCTTTTAGGGCTGCTGGTTGGACTCCACCTTCTGATGATTGTGTCACATCTTCCTGTGGTGAAAAGTAAATAAAGACCGTGATTCATAGCAGCTATGGCTCCAGAATCATGAAGTGTACTTCTATAACATACTTTTGTTAACACACTTTTTATTAACTATACCACTGTTTGTGTTTGATTATTATCAGCTTGCAATGGCACAACACATGCCTGTTCAAGAACCAATTTCTTTTTTTCGTAGATAGTCATAAAAATGGTAAAAATCTTGTTGATACAAATAAAAACCAGCAGTTGATTTTTTATAAAGTTTCAAAGTTTTCAGATATATATACATAACATCGGCCATTGATGACAACTACTGAAAGGTTCCCTTTTCATTAGCTACTACACCGAGATGTAGGGGAGGGCAATACTCCTTTCCAAGGACAAGTCAACCTACCATTAATTTCCACCTTATTATAAGGAGTGCTTAGAAAGTACCATTTTAAATCTTATCGATTAAAAACAGCAGGTTAGTATTAGGTGTGGGGGTGGAGTTGGAACAATCTAAATAAAATTTCAACATGCTAAAAGGTCAATCCAGAAACCACTGAAAGTGACTATGAAACATGTTGGGCAACCTTGTATGACAGAACAAATAAGTCAATCGAGGATTAAACACTGATTTCCCGGCTGGTTAGGGAACATTCTTCCCTTTATGCCAAATAGACAAGTAAAGTGGTTAACTGTAGTCGAGGGCAACCCAAAGGCTCTCTTTTCAGTAGAAACTACACCAAAGTGTAGGAGAGAACACCACTCCTCTCCTAGGATTATAAAATGGAAAAGGAACAAACCGGCAGTGTCAAACCGTTCAGGTACATTTTTACATTTGCGAAAATATATGCTACTATTATATGGGTTTTTGCTGCAATCCAAAATTTGAGTAACAAACGTGAGAAATATTCACCCATAACTTCAACCAAAAGCAAAGCCTCGTCACTAACACTAAAACAGTATTCAAAAATTAAAAGTAAAGAAAAATGTTTTTTTGTAAAATAAGAGAATTTATAAAGATCGCTGTTATCGAAGAACGCAAGAAAAATCTATTTAGACATTTAGTTCTTAGTTGTTGCTTTTGCTAAATATTATTAACTAGGGAGGGAAGGAGTTCAGCTTTGCCCGGTCAGAAAATACACTTAAATATGATATTTTAATTTGTCCAGATTTTTTATATATTATTATAGAGTCGTGATTTCAAAAGTAAAAAAAAAGAAAAAAAGTATTTGGGTACCATCAGCTAAAATCGAAACCCAAAGCAAAACTGTAGCATTCAAAGTTGGTGACGTTACCACTGAATTAACGTGACACGCATATGAACTGATTAAAAATTAACAAAGATGAATGTACAAAATGTATCACACATTTTTCAATTTTTACCCCTTTTTAACCAACTAAAGACTCATAAAAGTCCATAAAAAAATCCAATCATGTGAGGCCTCTAGTGCCACTCTGCAACTTTTAGTATCGGAAGAGATAGTTTGAAAATATGGAGGTAGACAGACATAGTGAATTTTAATATTAATAATATTTAATTTATAAAAATTCAAGTAAAAAAAAAAAAAAAAAAGAAAAGGTGGTTGTGTAGTAATTAATGGTGTGTATGTGTGTGTGTTTGGATTCTTAATCCGGCAGGGAGATGTGATGCGTCTAGTGTGTTAGGTATAAGTTAATATTAAGTTCATGCTTGCATGCCTTCTTGCTTCCATCTAACACCGCTGGCTAACTTCGTGGTGAAAAGGGAGCAGCTATGCATAAGTCTTCCCTGTCAGTACATAGCTTCTCCATCATCAAGACTCCTACAGTGCATCCACGTTGGCCACACATGGTAACTGAGTGCCTTGTAGCCCCAGGTTAAACCTGTAGGAAATCTCGGAGTAGTAGGAGACCCCAGAGGTAGTGCGTTATGGCCCACTGATGTGTGGACATGCCCTGGCACACTACCAACCCCTACCCCAGTCTTGTGGGTGCCCTTGGTTGGGTGAAGACTAGGGGAACCAACCCCAAAATCAAACACCACTGCCTTGTGGGCCTTATCACAGTAAAAGGCTAAGAGATGGGAACTTAACTTCAAATCCTACTGCTGCTTTGCAGTTTTCCTTAAAAGGCTATCGAACCTCATCCAGAAAGAATAGGTGTAGTAGCTGACACAATAGGTTGGCTGTTTATCTCGTTAAGATTACTTTCGACCAGAAGCTGCGGCCTCCCTCTGCTGCCAGTTGTCGAGGGTTCACTCCACTGGACATGAACATTGGAGGTTCAGAGGGTATCTATCTGATGCGCAACAGATACTGCATTTAAACTGCGCAAGCAAGTTTGGAACCAAGGTGGAAAGTCCTGTGGTGATGGAGTGAGACTACGCCAACACTGAGGGATAAAGCACTGAGGCCCCAACTAGTCATCGTCAAGATTGGCGGTTGGCGGACTGCATGATGATGATGATGATGATGATTAATGGTATAAATTGGGAGGAATTTGAATTATTTAAGGGGACGGCTCAACAAGAAAGTACTTACATTTGATTTGAAGGCTACCATGTTGTATACAACCAGGAAGCAGGCCAGTGGAACAGTGTTCCATAGGCGGGCAGTTCTGGGAAAAATGCTTTGTTCATGGAATCTGCGTTTAGATTTAGGCACAGTTAGAGAGTGAGAGAAATCGTGTATAGTGGTTGTAAGTAACTAAGCATGTTTTTGTAAAAGTTTGGCAAGGGAGAAGTTTCCGTGAAAATAACAATAGAGCAGAGTTTCTTCTGTGGGAAATAGGTTGCAGGGAAGAGAAAAGAGCATCATCACCTACTAGGTTTTGAAGTCAGTAATGAAAAGAAAAAAAAAATGACTGAATAACATCATAAACACCGATTCACGTCAAGAGCCAGTGCCAAATTGATATGACCGTAGAAATGTAAAAAATATTTTTTTTGTTTTGTTTGTTTTGCTTGTATTCAATTGACTATTGGAGGTTTAATGTTAAAACAGGAAGTACCCACTTCCTCATGGCCGCTGTAATCAAAAATGCGAATCGGTGTTAATTAAAAAAAAAAAAAAAACAACTAATTATTTTAGACTTTTGACGATAATTTTTCTTATTGAAAAAAAAAAAAAAACAAAAAAAAAAACAGTTTGGTAAGGATGACAACTAACTTATTCGAGAGAAAAAAAAAAAATAGTTCGTCTCCAGAGGCGGAAGTTGATTTAAGAAGCGAAAACATGGAACCGGTACCGAAAAATTAGACGAAATAAATAAAATAGGAACTGAAAACTTTAATGAATTCATTGTTATAGTATGTTCAATTTAACTTAAATCTCTTTCTTATGTTAAGAATGGATTTATTAATATTATTCATTATTTCAGCACGGTAAGATAAGTGCATGCATAAGTGCCATCATTTTATTTAATAATTGTTAGGTAAAAGTATGGAATAGTTACAAAAACACCCTCCTATATATATATATATATATATATATATATATATATTATATATACACATATATAAAAAAAAAAAAAAATGAGAACAGATGTGTATTTTAGGTTGCAAAATAGCCTCTGACCCACGCTGAAAAAGGAAAAATGTTAGTGACACCGTCTAGTTTCACTTTGGCTAAAAATTTAAATTCAAACCTGTATTTAATTTTTTAAGCACTTGCAACAGTTTTTCTTTTATATAATTTCCAATAGCTAATTCATTTCATTTTTTTCTTTTTGTTTAAAAAAAGAATTGCTAACAAAAATGCAACGATGGGACATTTTGGCAATCTCTAATAATTGCGCTCCCAAAATCAAGATGGCGGAAATAAATACAGTTGATACAAATACGGCGCGGAAGCTACCAAATATGAAACGAAACCATACAGAAACACCCTATTTAAAAAAAAAAAAAAAAAAACTATCCCAGCTTTAACACTTCTTATGTCAATACATTTAATATATTCTTTCCAAAAAGACTTCATGAACGTAAAAAAAAATAAAATTTTATTTTTTTATTGTTTCGTGAACACAAGTGTTAAAGCAAAAAAAAAAAACAAGTTTATTTTTATTCTTAAAACTAAAACAAGCATCTTATTTAAAGAAATGTTTAAAAATGAAGTTTATTGTTGTTATTATTATCATTATTATTATTATTGTTTCATAACACAAGTGTCAAAAAAAAAAAAAACATGGTTTCGCACTTCGCACACGAAACCATTAAAAAAATTTCAATTGGTTCTGTTTTTTGTGTTTATCTTTTCATTTTTAAGAAAAATTTAAATTTCAGTTGTTTTTAATGTTTATTTTTTTAATCCTTCTTCATTCGCATTTTTTAAAACATTAATTCGTTTTTAAGTTTTAGTTTTTTGTTTTGTTTGTTTTTCTTGCAAATAAAACTGAATATTAATACTGTCGAACAAATATAACATTTTTGGTACTTTACGGGGAACGGTGTTTTTTTTTGTTTTTGTTTTTTTTTTTTTTCATTTTATTTTCTCCACTAAATATTTAAAAATATTTTTGTTACATTTATTTTTTCATACATATTCAAATAATGTTTTGGCCTTCTTTTTGGTCTCAAATAGTAACTTCCAAAAATTTTCCTGATTAAATAAACAAATGAAAACCTTTTGCACATGCGCTTTCAGAGGGCAGTCATTAAATAAAAACACCGTTGGGTTTGTATTACTGTACACATAGATTCGAAAAAGTTGTCAAAAAACAAATATATAACAAATAAATGTTATCAAAGGCAAGATAAGTTACTTTTCTACCAAACTAAACTGGATATAATTTTCGTGTCTTTTTAAAATTAATACATTTATTGTTTAATATTTCGGTCAATTTTTACGACATGCCCCAGTGTTTATTAAACACCCCAACCTCCCCATGTTAAGAACGGCTTTCGATGTTGGGGATGTTTATTCCGAAAGCCGTTCTTAACATGGGAGAACCTCAGGTTGGGGTGTTAATAATATGCTGGGGCACGTCAAAAAATGACCAATATTTCTTAGCATGATTTAGAAATAAAATATATTGTTAGTTGCGATAAAGTGATGAAAAAAAAAAATGAAAATAGACGGTGTCACTAATATTTTCCATTTTTGGCGTGCAAGGATCAGAGGCTATTTTGCAACCACATATCTGCCACAATGGGTTTCTAAATAACATTATTTTAGCATGGTGTATACTTATACATCATGCTAAAATAATGTACACTGTGTAAGTACTTTTATTTTGAATAATAATAAAAAAAAACTAAAGAAAAAATATTATTCTTCTTGAATAAGGTAAATTTTTAACTTCGCTTCCACCTTAACATTTTCTCCTAAAATGACGACTTATAAAGTTTGCGGGTATGTTGAAAACAAATATCGCATTAAAAAAAAACAAACAAACAAAACAATAGCTACCACTTATAACAAAGAATTCCATTGCTTAATACCCGGAAAACTACTTATTTGCGGAAAATTTAAATACAATATTCGTTTTCATCATACCGAAAATCAATGTCATCATTTTAATTTTTTACTTACTAAATTTAAAAAAATATTTTTTTTCCATAGTACTTTTAAGTTAAATTCAGTTCTTACGATATTTTGGTTTATTAAATTGTTAGGTATTTGCTTAGAATAACATTAAATTTAGCAATCAAGTAAAACATGGAATTTTTACTTGATTAAATAATTCGACATGAGAAAAAGGATTTTTTTTTTAATTTAATTATTATTTTTTTAGCAATAATTTATATCAGTTTGAAATATGTTAAACTTTAAAAAAAAAAAACAACAACATTGTTAAATGACCGTTTTGGTAGAAAACAAACGAGTTCACTGAATGTCGGCTGGCTGCTACGAATTCGGAATAGGAGTAGTGGAGTAGTGGAGCACGTGATCGAGAAAAGCGAAAGTAAAAACCAGAGAGACATCAGATACAGGAGATGATGAACCGTGACTAAACAAAGATGTCATATTCCAAAAATCATGTAAATTGATCAAGTATCGTAGTCATCACAAGGTTGATTCCGAGTTCTTATTTCTGGAGAGGTTGTTAGGGGGAGGTAATCAGTGATGGATTTTGAAGATGGCGAACTGAAATATTTATTGATTTTCTTTTTTTTTTTTCTTTTTTTTTTTTTTTTAGAAAAGAACAATTATCTGACACTGTTTGCTGCGGATTTCGTGTCGCCTATTCTTCTGCAGCGCCAAAATTTGATTTTATTAATTAAAAAACCCAAACAAACAAATAAACAAAAACAAAACAAGAAAACTGCTTAATCAATTTACGTAATTTTTGGAATATGACATTTTCGTTCCGTGACGAGTACGTACACTCACTGCAGCAGTGCATCGTAAAGATAGTACTATTATTATTATTATTATTATTATTATTATTATTATTATTTCTTTTTAATTCGGTTGAATTCTCGTGAAGCAATTCTAGAAGAATTCAAATATTTGATGCGTGTCTTTATTAGTTGGTTGCCATGCAGGTGATTCCTCAAATGGATGACAATGAACGAAAATACTAATGTAGAAGAGAGGGAGGAAAAGAGCGAATGAGAAGACTTGCATCATTTTATTCAGCAACAAATGGTAGAGCAAGTGCGCGCATGCACTAGGAAATTTCATGTAGATGATGATGATGATGATTGAGAAGAGAGAAGGAGGGAGCAATCTTTCTTAGAAGCCTGTAAATATTAGTCCATCATAAAGATGCTAATTAACCCTCAACACACAAACGAAATAAATACCATTAAAAAAAGCAGAACCTAACCTGCTATAAAAAGGAAATGTGAAAAATTAATCAAATCTAATCGGAATAAAAAAAAAAAAAAGGATGGTTGACTTGCGAAAGTGTGAGAGAGGCAAGAAGAGAAAGTGGACATCGTTCATTCCTTCATCATGGCCAACACTTAAACGAATATATTTTATGGCCTTTTAAAATGATGTCCTGTTTTGTTCAATCTCGTAAATCCGGTTTTATGGTTTAGACAATGACAAAAGATATGTCATTGTCTGACGTTTAAGAAAATGAAAACGTTATAACAGTAGAAAAAATATAACGGAGCTTAAGTAATTTTAATTAATGAAATGTCATATTTTCTGATTGTTACTTTGCATTAAAAAAAAATGTATATGTTACACAATCATTATTTTTAGTAGCTTCTTTCATAACACGCTTTAATAAAATTGGTTCTTATTTAGAAATAAAACAAATTTGAAAAAAAAAAACAAAAAACAGTAAATACAGAAAAATCTTTATCCATCAAAAAGGAAAAATGTCATATTCCAAAAAAAAACATGTAAACTGATCAAGTAGTTTTATTTTTAACGAAAAAAAAAAAATTATGAGTAAGCAAAAAAGGGACCGTCATGCATCGCCATCTTGAAAAAAAAAACAAGGGTGGATAACTACACACCCATTGAAACTTGCGAATCAGCCTTGTAATGCTAGCGATTTCACATTAATCGCTTTACGTCGTTTAAACACGATTTTCTCTATAAAAATAAAAGTACTTGATCAATAGTTTGGTAATATGACATTTTCGTCCCGTGAAATGTTTTTTCCGCAATGAAGTTTTTTTTTTTTTTTTTAATAGGTTTCATTTTTTATAAGCACCGAAAAAATGTTCGTGTCAAGAAAGATTTTTGAAGCCCACTTGTTTATAATGTGGTGATGAAAATTAAGTACCCGTTCTGTCTTTCGTCATTCTAGACTGAAGTTATTTTTACTTTCGTCCCAATTCAGAATGTCCCTTTTTTGGAGAACTTTTTTTTTTCACCACATAAAAACTGACTTTTTCCAAATTTGCCCTCGTAGGGAGGAAAATAAATAGGGACAATTCTGCACAAGAGGGAATAAATAAAAAAATAAATTGCTGTTATTTTTGCTATTAGAAATCAGAGATCAAGTTAATAAATACGGTATTGTTTGAAATATATATTTAAAAAACAAATGAATATATTTATAAAAAAACAAACCAAAAAAAAACGAATTATCCATCTTTAAACTCCTTTTTCCTTTTAGGTACTTGTACAGTTTAATCAAGACATTAAAAAAATGAAAATATCGAGAGAAAAAAAAAAAAAAGAAGGTAATATCCGTTATGGGACGAAGTTCTCCGAAAAAAAAATTTCACTTAATTTCATCAAGTGTTTTTTTTTTTTTTTTTTTTTTTTTTATAACAGCGAAAAAACAATTGGTTATTTTACCGAGCAAAAGGTTCGATTTTTAGGAAGAAAAGCTAGTAATAAAGATGGGGAGGGAGTGTCGGCGCTTTACATGGAGTTAGCTCCCCGTGGCGTGTTAAAAATTTCCATAATGGCTGACTTTAACGCGCTCTCATAAAAACGTTTTTTCACTGTAAAAAATAAAATAAAAAAACTACTCGATCAAATTAAATGATTTTTTTTTTTCAGAGATCTTCAGTCCAAAACGGATACGTACAATATAACCTTTTGTTCGAGATTTCCATTTTTTAATGTATTCATTAAACTGTACAAGTACTTTATTTTATTGCTTACAGCGATAAGCAAAAATGAAGAAAACTTTTATCGTGTGCCAACTTATCCCGGAATGAAGATGAAAATCACAAAAATTGATCAAGTTTTTATGGGTTTTTTTTCGAAAAGAAAAAAAAAAAGAAAGTGAAGGCCGAAGTCATTTTAATATTCTTCAAACTTAAGTTTTTAATTTATATACAATAAACCTTCTAAAAAATGTTTTCATAATTTGAAAAATTGATTTTCTGAAAAATAAAATAAATAAAAATATATACGTTGATAAATTGTTTAGTTTTAAATTTTACGATTCCGTTGTTTTTCCGATATTATCAAAATAAATAAAAATCGGTTGTCTACCCTTGATTTTACCCCTCACCGCTACTTTTCCCGACTCATAGACACGGAGTGAAATTTGGTTTTCTGGACTAATAAAAACACTACTTGATCAAATTATGTGATGTTTTTTTAGAATATTTTATCTTCGTTCTGTGACCGATGCGTACATCATACAGACTTTTGTTATTTTTTAAAATCTTTAATTACTGCCATAAGTGTCAATCTGAATAAGCACCTTTCTTTTTGACATTTCACTATAGGAAAAATAAACATGGTCAATCTATATATCTATAAAAGTGAAACTGTGTCACTGTGCACATTTCCCTACCAAACTACTCTGTCAATTTTCAGTCTACAGACACGAAGTTTGACACAAGGAGTATTGAGATCTTGGAAAAACTTTTTAATCGATTTTCAGCAAGAAATTTGGCTGTCAAGAGGTCAAAGTTCAACGATTTGACCTTTGCAAACTCAACGAAACTCCTCCGCCAATTTTGAGTTTAAACACTTGAAATTTTAGATGTAGGTTACTTGGACATGAATCAAACATTTTATTTTGTTTTGAGCCAAAGCAATAAATGTTAAGGGGTCAAAATTGGAGTCAAAGTTAAAAATTTAACCTCTTCTGCGGTCTCTACCAAATTACTCAACCATTTTTTATCTAAACATTTGAAATTTTACACAAAGTGTATTCAAACATACGGCAAGCTTTTTAATCGGTTTTTGGCTGAAAATTTATCTACCAAAAGGGGTCAAAGTTCAAAAGATTTGACCTTTGCGGTCTCTGGCAAACTATTCAGCCAATTTTGGGTCTAAACATTTGAAATTATACATAAAGGGTATTCAGATATGCAGCAAGGATTTTAATCAGTTTTTGGGCGAACATTTGGCTGCCAATAGGTCAAAGTTGAAAGAGTTGACCTTTGCAGACTCTACCAAACTCCTCCACCAATTTTGGGTCTAAACACTTGAAATTTTAGATGTAGGTTACCTGGATATATATATATATATATATATGTGTGTGTGTGTGTGTGTGTGTGTGCACATAAAAGTTATGAACAGTACATAGGGACCGTGCAAAACCGGGCTGAACTGCTAGTACTAAATAAAATAAAAATCTAATAATATTTATCATATTTATATGTTACAAGAGATTATTAACTTTGATTTTGTGGAAACCTCACACACGCTTCTCGCCGATTAGAAGCCAATAAAAGCAATTCGAAATGATTTCTCCCAAATGTTTTTTTATATAATTATTTTGTTTATTATACGCATAAATAATTCAATGTTTGTATTATACAATTCAGTAACTGATTAGTTATTTTAGAAAATAAAATTAACCGTCTTGATGTCGCACTAAAATTCCAAATTCAAATACCCTTTTGAAACCACGTTCCAAATTCAAATACCCTTTTGAAACCACGTTCCAAATTCAAATACCCTTTGGAAACCACGTTCCAAATTCAAATACCCTTTGGAAACCACGTTCCAAATTCAAATACCCTTTTGAAACCACGTTCCAAATTCAAATACCCTTTGGAAACCACGTTCCAAATTCAAATACCCTTTGGAAACCACGTTCCAAATTAAAATACCCTTTGGAAACCGCGTTCCAAATTCAAATACCCTTTGGAGAAACCACGTTCCAAATTCACATATATCCTTTGGAGAAACCACGTTCCAAATTTAAATACCCTTTTGAAATCACGTTCGAAATCGTATATCACATAAATAAAATCGTTCTTTTTCTGAATACATGGAAATGGGCGTTGATATGGACACGTTTATTATTATCTTTCATTTACTCTAAACTAAACGAACATTTCTGGTAAATAATAGCGTTAATTCTTGTCGTTTTCTTCGACAAACAGGAAATAATTTTTTTATTTTAAAATTCTGTACAACAACAAAAAGAAAGAAAAACATGCTAGTTTTTAATCACATAAGTCAGAATCGAAATATAGAAAGCATGGCCATGACATTTTTTTGACTACGGATGACCAAAAGTGATATTATCGTAAGAGTACACAAGATAATTTTCAGGAAAAAGATCTAGTTCGGACATTTCGCGATGTTGTTGTTATTATTTCTACTACTACTACTACTACTGACTCGGTAAAGACTTTTTTTGTTTGTTTGTGAGGGTTGTTTTTGCAAAAAAAAAAAAAAAAAAAAAAAATTTCATCTCTTAAGAAAAAAGAAAAAAAGTCCCTGAATTGATATTAGTAGAATTTTTAAGATGAAAATTATTCGTTTTACAATGAAGATCCTGAATTAAAAATATATAAACAGACTACACTACACTACTACGGTGAAAATGAATTGTTCAAATTTATTGTCAATTTATTTAAGCATCATCACTAGTCACGATTAAATAAAATATCAATTTAAGGATTTATTTAGCAAGTAATAATTTATGTTTAAAGATTGGAAATGATGGTTAATTACTAAAACTATATATATAATCAGATTTAAAAAATTAAATTAAAATAATGGTATAAAAATACCGAAAAAAAATTCATCAAAATAATTAATAAAAAAAATGGTCAAGGATTGCAGATTCTCATTATCACGACTACATTTTATTGATTTTGTTTAAAAACAAAATATAATTTTTTTTTCAAATGATTCACGTATAATTTGTTTTGTTAAAATAAAAAAAATACACATTTCTTCTCTTTCAAAACAGATCAAAATCGGGGGGGAGGGTTGTGCTTTTTTTTTTTTTTTTCATTTGTTTGTGCAAATATTTTTCTCCGAAATCACAATTTTATTATTGCTATTTTAATTGATCTTTATAATAAACAAATCCCAGTTCGTGTTGTTGCTTGTAAAAATAAAAGAGAGAGACGTGTCTCACCTGGAGGTGGTCCCCTTTCCGAAAACTCAGCTCATCGGGGGTAGAGGCATTAAAATCATGTTTACCGACAGCTTCTATAGTATCCATTTTGGTGTAGACGATTGCTATTAATTAGGGTTATTTTCTCTACTAATCTTCACTTATAATTTTTATATATATATATATATATGCAAGTTTCAGTCAGGAGCACAAGTACCTGCCTGTCTGTTTTATGTATCTTAAAAATGTACGTCCGCCTATGTTCGACTGAAAGTGCGTGGACGCCTTTCACTAAAACTGACAAGCTCAAATAATCTATCTACTCTTTTTGATAGGATTGTTGTTGTTGTTACTACTGCTGCTGATGATAGTTGCTGAAAGTGTTCTAGTTTCTGTTCTTTATGATGATGATGATGATGATGATGATAGTTGAAGTGGTTAATGGTGGTTGTTAAAGCAGTCAGCGTAGTAGTAGTAGTAGTAGTAGTAATAGTAGTAATTTCTTTAATATTCATATCTGGAGAAAAAATATATTAATTCAACAAAAATATACAAAAAAGGGAATTTGTGTCCATGTCGAGGAAAATGAATGATCCTGAATATTATCGAGACGGGAGGGGGGGGGCAGGTGGCATTATGAAAGAGGGGGATACCAAGAGTTAGCTAGGTCGGCGGTCACACTCGAAGTTTGGCTTTGGAAATATTATATATATATATATATATATATATATATATATATATATATATATATATATATATATATATATATATATATAATGTGTGTGTGTCTGTATTTACTCCAACAGTGCTCAATACATGAGTAAAGCTTAGTTGTAGTATAGTATTAAATATATACTTATGGCAAGTGAGCTATTCAAAAGTTTGTAAATCATTCCTTGCTGTCAGGGTATATTTCCATTCTACAATAGGGTGAGCACTGTTTTTCTAATATAATATAACATATATATATGTATAATATATATATATATATATATATATATATATATATGTATACTATATATGTATAATATATATATGTATAATATATATGTGTATAATATATATATAGATATGTATAATATATATGTGTATAATATATATATATATATGTGTATAATATATATATATATGTATAATATATATATTTATAATATATATATATATATATGTATAATATATATATGTATAATATATATATATATATATAATATATATATGTATAATATATATATATAATATATATATATATGTATAATATATATATATGTATAATATATATATATATATATATGTATAATATATATATATATATAGATATATGTATAATATATATATATGTATAATATATAGATATATGTATAATATATATATATATGTATAATATATATATATGTATAATATATATATGTATAATATATATGTATAATATATATATGTATAATATATATGTATAATATATATGTATAATATATATATGTATAATATATATATGTATAATATATATATATATATGTATAATATATATATGTATAATATATATATATATGTATAATATATATATATGTATAATATATATATATATGTATATTATATATATATGTATAATATATATATATGTATAATATATATATATATGTATAATATATATATATATATGTATAATATATATATGTATAATATATATATGTATAATATATATGTATAATATATATATGTATAATATATATATGTATAATATATATATGTATAATATATATATATGTATAATATATATATGTATAATATATATATAATATATATGTATAATATATATGTATAATATATATGTATATATATATATATATATATATATATATATATATATATATATATATATATATATATATATATATATATATATATATAAAGGTATTCAAGAGTAATAACTAATGACTTTAACGAGATTACAGAATGACACCAAAAAATAAAATAAAAATGTCCCAAATAATTCAAAACAAATTCTTTACAAAATAATTAATTTTGTTCGTGAAGAGTTTACAATTTGAGTCAACTGTCAAAATGTGAGTGAGTCACCATATTTCCATCGGCAGAAAGAAATTCTCTTCTAACAAAATTCTCTCTGGTATTTTTCCTTTTATTTTATTTTTTGTATATACATATAAGAAATTCGTTGTATTAAGAAAATAATCCCGAATAGAAGAAAACCAGTTAAATACCCGAGAAGGGTTCTCAAAAAATAAATAAATATATAAATAAGCATCAATATTATCATTACTACAACAGTAAGATGTCATAAAAAAGAAAGAAAACTATGGAAAATCTTAATCTTTTACGCCCCAAACAGAACCGGCTTTTTAAAAATGTATTTATAGTTTTATCAGTACTTTTTTTTTGTGGTGTATTAATGAAAAAAAAAAAATAGAATAGTTTATTCGTATTTTACATTAAAATAATGAAGAAATTACAGAGAAGAAAGTTAATTAAAAAATATGAATATCTAGAAAAATGGTAAGTCAAAGAGGAAGTCACACTCAAAGAGAACGGCCTGTAATACGCATGCGCAATGACTTAGAGCGGGAAGGGGAAAATGTCGACTGTCATTCTATTCCTATTAAACGGACATTACACGAAGAAAAAAAAAATCTGTTTACTGAAATGAGAGTTTAATATATATATATATATATATATATATATATATATATATATATATATATATATATATATATATATATATATATATACGTTTATTAATTAATCGATACTACATTATGGACGCGTTTGCTATCTTATAAGATTCATAAGAAAACAAGTAAATAAGAATGATTAAAAATGGTTTGCTTAAAGGGAGAGAATTATGCATAAAAAGTATTACGAAAAGATGTTATGAATTTGCTGGTTTTTCTTTCTCTTCCAAGTTTAATATATAAATAAAGCTATAAGATTAATTTAGATAAAAAAAAAAAATTTTTAATTTATAGAAAAAAAATTAAATGAAATATTGACAAGCCATAAAAAATATTAATCCCCTGCTACTGTTTTATATGATTTTATGTTATATTTTGTAAGCTGTCCAATTTTTTATGCACATTAATGGATGTAAATTTTGGAGGAATAAAAAATTTGTTCAGTAATTACTTTTTTTTTATGGAAATTACTTTAACGGTAATTTTATAGAAATACTCCAGACTAAAATCACGTGTAATTTTCTAGTGCTCTACGAATTACGAATTATTTATGACCCCAACCCTGATCCTAAAAAAAAAAAAAAATGGTACGTATGCATCTATGTTACCGAATTGAAATAATAACTTTATTATTTAAAAAAGTCATTCTTAATATGGGGTAGAGGGTGTTTTGTGACTATTCAGTACTTTCACCTAAAAAATATATCGTAAAAATTGAATTTAACTTGAAAATACCATTTAAAACAGCGCAGTAACATAAGCACGCATACACTGTTGGAAACGGAAATGATTCAGCAGAGAAATTGTTTTCCCTCCGCAACAAAGTGTCTAGGCCATTTCTTAAATAGACCTTTCCTTGTTGACTACGGTATTTTGCTAATCCTGTGCAATTATAGGAAGTCCACCCTCCCAGGTTTTGCCTTTCTCTTTGAGAAAGAGTTAGTTTGCTGCTAATTGTCCAAGGTGCCTCTATCAAGGAATGCCGACGGAGCTGCTCAGGCATTTTTTTGCAGGCCAGGGTTCCTCTAGGACGCTGGCTTGTAAAATCAGACTACCCGACTCCTGTGTCACAGCTTACCGACGTGGGAGGGAAATAATTGCTTTTGATAAAATTATCATGAAAAAATTATTGTTGTGATAATATGAAGGCGATCTTCAACGATAATATGTGGGAGAAAAAAAATGGCCCACGAATTCCATACGAAGAATTCGACAAAAGTTAAAACTAAGTTCAACTAACGATAAAACTTATTAAAACACTTGTCGGTTTTTATTTAGAATTCAACCTAATTAAAAAGCACAAACACGCAAAAAAAATCTTTATAATAAGCATATCGAAAATTTCATACTTCAAAAATCACGTCAAGCAGTTTGATTTTTATAAAGAAACTACTTTTTAAACTATTTAAAGTGATTAATGTCAAGCATTACAAGGCTAGTCTCGCAAGTTTGAATTATTGTGAAATTATCAGCCCTTGTTTATTTTCAACATGGAGAAACGAGGCACTCTCCCCTTGTGTTTACTTTTAAAAGCTGGTTTTCTTCGTTAAAAATAAATCTACTTGATCAATTTACGTGATGTTTTTCAATATAACAACTTTGTTCCGTGACATCATAAAGATTTTTTTTTTTTAGTTAGATTGAATTCTAAAACAGAACGTTTTTCCTTTCGAAAATTCATTGTAAATATGCGATCACATAAACTGTGGAGAGTAAAAAGAAAAATGATAGAGGGAACATATTACTGTGGACGCGAGACGCGAGTGAGGCAAACCTCCCGAAGTGAAGATAAAGGTTACATGTCTCTTCCTAGCAGTTGCAGCAGCAGCAGCAGAAAATAATAATAAAAATAATAATAATAACAATAATAATAATATGATCATCATCTTCTTCTTCTTCTAACATTTTATTACACATTTTACTGGAGAACGGAGCATCCCTTACGCCGCTTAATGATGCCGACACACGAACACACGCACTGCGTTATTCCAGGATTGGAGATGAGGGATTCACTGTTGACTCATTTTTCGCGCTACGGAAGACCAGTCAAAACAAAAAAGAAAAATCTAACCATTTTTTTTAAATTTTTGTTTAGCTTTTAAAATAATTTCCAGATTATGTTTCTTCCATTTTTACTCCGAAGTGCAAAATATATGAGTTGACTTCTTTTTATTGAAACTAGATTTAAAAAATATAAATATATATATATATATATATATATATATATATATATATATATATATATATATATATATAGGCATACATATGTGTATTTATATATATATATATATATATATATATATATATATATGCATACATATGCAATATATATGTATATATATGTATATATATATGTATATATATATGTATATATATATGTATATATAAGAGCAAATTGTTAAAAAAAAAACACTTTGAAATTGTTAAAAAAAAAAACACTTTGAAAAAGACTAAAAATATATTTAATTTGAAAAGGAAACACTAAATATGTGAATAGTCCTTAATCCGCTGAGTTTCGAAGAAATACTTTCCTTCTCATCAGAGGGTAGGAATTAGCAAAATGCGGGATCGGATTTTGCTTGCAAAAGTATTTGATGAAACTGCAAGTAAGTCAAACATCTTACTTGATAACAAAAAGTGAAGCAGAGCGAATAGGGTGCAGAAAAAGGTGATTTCATGTGAATGGATAGTCTGGTGAAAGGTAAAGTATCCAATGACGGTAAAATCCAAAAATGTAAATCCATAAAAGTTAGTTAAGTTTCCATTCGCACAAGTACAATCCAAGGAAATCGCGTAATTGGAAGATGGCCAAAATAATCCAAAAGGCCGAAATCCATGGAAAAATTCACAAATAGGTACAAGGAAAAGAGGAAAGAATTCCAATAATATTAAAAGAAAAATAAGATATGCGTTAAACTTGGCTGCCGAGACAAGGTGTGATTAAGAAAAATGAGTGAAGAATTTTATATGTATATATGTATATATATATGTATATATATATGTATATATATGTATATATATATATGTGTGTATATATACATGTATATACATATATGTATATATATATGTATATATATGTATGTATATATATGTATATATATGTATGTATATATATGTATATATATATACATATATATATGTATATATATATGTATACATATATACATATATATATGTATACATATATACATATATATACATATATATATGTATATATATATATGTATACATATATACATATATATATGTATACATATATACATATATATATATACATATATATGTATATATATATACATATATATGTATATATATATACATATATATGTATATATATATGCATATATATGTATATATATATACATCTAAGCTGAGATTGATGGATTCCAACTGGTGCTGTTTTACTGTGGACGCTCATATGATGCTTCAGGCCTCCACCCGATTTACAGACCACAGAGCAAACAGAACATCTGTGCCCTACAATGTTTTCCCCATCAAAGAAAAATTGATCTCCATGTGAACGCTTGTGGCTCACTAGGACAGCTCCGGATAAAGTCATTTTACTGCATAAATCACAGGTGTGGTTCTACATGAAATCCTCCGACAGACCTGATATATCTGACAGATTCTTCTTCCGGATATCACGCTTCATTTTTGCATGCTCATATTTTTTCTTCTCAAAACTATCACAGCCATGATAGACCAAGGTGCGCCACTTTTTACGATTATTGGAAGCACTTTCCCAACTGAGCACGTCAATACCAAGAGCTTTAAGATTATCTTTGATGTTATCCTTAAAGCGTTTCCTCAGTTTATGTTGTGGACGCTTTCTTTGTGTAATTTCACCATAGAACAGGCACTTTGGCAATCTATCATCGTCCATCCTTGTCAGATTTCCAGCCCACATCATCTGGTTGTGTATAGTCAACTTCTCGATACAAGGTACGTCAGCCCGCATAAGAACATCCATATCAGATATAAAAGTGCTCCACCTGATGCCCAGAATGTGTCTCAGGAATTTCTGGTGCACTCTCTCCATGACTTTTATGTGTCTACCATAAGTTGTCCAGGCCTCAGAAGCGTAAAGCAGGGATGGTAAAATACAAGATTGATAGACACTGATCTTTGGATGAATAGTTATACCCCTGTCAGACTATACTCGCTTCTCTAAGCCACCAAAAGCCTTAGTGGCACGCTGTATCCTATAGTTAACCTCAGCATCCAGGGTTCCATCTCTGGCAAGAGTACTACCGAAATACACAAACGTGTTAACCACGGAAAGTCTCTGGTTGTTGACAAAAATATTTGGGTCCACATACAAACTACTGGGTGGAGGTGTGAACATGACCTTAGTCTTCTTAAGACTAATAGTAAGCCCAAAAGATGCACAGGCCCCCGAAAACAGATCCATGATACCCTGCATATCCTTCTCACCATGGGCCACGAGATTGGCGTCATCCACATAAAGCAATTCATGAACCAGGCGCTGAAATGTCCTTGTAGAAGCATGAAAACGACGAAGATCAAAGACCCTACCTGTGGTTCTGAAACGCAAATAAACACTTAGAGAACATTCCCTAAAAGCATACGATAACATAGTTGCAAAATAAATTGAAAAAAGTGTAGGTGCTAGGATATCACCCTGCTTCTCACCATTGTCAACCAAAATGGGTTCCGATAGGCATCCGTTGAAGTTCAGGCGAGCCTTCATATTAGTGTGGAGCTCCCTGAGTAATCATAGAAATTGAGGTGGGCATCCCAACTTCCTCAGAATTATCCATAGGGCACTTCTGTTCACCGTATCAGAAGCGTTAGTCAAATCAACAAAAACCTGATAAAGTGGAACCCGGTGTTCAGTACATTTCTCCTGCAACTGCCGAGCAGAGAAGATCATGTCCGTGGTTTCTCTGCCCGAACGAAAGCCACTTTAGCTTTCTGGAATGACGGATGGACAAATATACTTTAACAATCTATTGAGTAGAACTCTGGAAAATACTTTGCCAACTGCTTCCAACAAACTTATCCCACGATAACCTCCACAGTCGGTACTGGGCCCCTTTCCTTTGTACAGTGATATAAGAATTGCATCAATCCAATCCTGATGGACGGGAACACCCTCCCAGACATCAGTGATAAGATGAAGAATTTCATGAACAAGTTTATCACTCCCATGTAAGAGGACTTCCACAGGAATACCATCAAGCCTTGGAGCCCTACCAACGTTCACTTCCTTGATTGCATCTCTAATTTCATTCTCAGAT
>NC_136491.1:149962936-150045436 GCF_053919585.1 Euprymna scolopes
AACAGTATTCCATCCTTGGACGTACCTGGCTCTTATATAGATAGAGAATAGCATCAGCAGTGAGATATCTACCAGATCGATAGAAAGATCCCACCATTTTTCCAGCGGCCTTGGCAACAGATTTGATGTACGTGTTCCATTTAAGATCAGGAGTAATGGTCAAGCCAAGAAGTTTGTCAAAACTTGAGGCCTCCTGAAGAATTAAGTTTCAAAAGTGACCGTCTCGCTTCTAGATGTTCGAATCCCAACTGCAGACTATCGTCTGTTGTCCTCAGACTCCCTCTGACTCTCCCTCAGTTTCTCCTTGCTTAACTCTAAAATTTCTAACTATATCGAGAACTTCCCATTTTCCATGACGTCATACACATGTTAAAACATGTGTCTTCTTTCACGTGTTCTGGAAATGCGCGTCTAAAACGTTTTCCTTTGTTTACAAAAGGAATTTTAACCTATATTCGCAGTAACCTATATTTCCAATATGTTAAAAACATGTTTATTAAATTATCTTGTAGTTGCATTCCTCAATTGAATTTTTCATAACAGAATTGACAACACACATTCTTTTCTTGAAACTATTTTGTCTCTAAGCTAAGCAATGGTTTGTTTTACATTCCATTTTCTAATTCTCTCTCGTAATCTATTTCTAAACCTAATTTACGAGGTTCGAATTTCGTCTATTCTATTTCATTTTCATTTTAACTAAATCTCTCTATTTTTATACTTACATAAAAAGGGGACAGCCCTTATCATGTAACAGTGGCACTCGTCTGACAAGACGTTGCAATCATCATATATATATATATATATATATATATATATATATATATATATGAGCAAACAGTCAATAAAATATGTTAAAAAACACTTTAAAATGAGTGAAAAACATATTTAATCTGAAAAGGAAACACTAGATAAATGGATAGTCCTTAATCCGCGGAGTTTCGAAGAAATACTTTCCTTCTCATCAGAGGATAGGAATTAGCAAAATGCGGGATTGGATTTTGCATGCAGAAGTATTTGATGAAACAACAAGTAAGTCAAAGATCTTACTTGAAAACAAAAAAGTGAAGCAGAGGGAATATGGTAAAGAAAAAGGTGATTACACACGAATGGATAGTCTGGTGGAAGATAAAAATCCAGTGACGGTAAAATCCAAATGTAAAACTTCAAAAAAGTTAAAAGAATTTCCATTTGTACAAGTAAAATCCAAGGAGATCCCGTAAATGGAAGAAGATGGTCCATAATAATCCAAAGGCAGAAATCCATGGAATAATTCACAAAAATGTGTACAAGGGGAAAAAAGAAAAGATTCCAATAATATTAATAAAAGAAAAATAAGATGTGCTTTTCACTCTACTTCCGAGACATAAATATAAATAAGAAAGATCTGGGAAGAGAAAGAAAAAAAAAATGATGATAAAGTTAAATATAAAATAAAGGGAAACAAAAGTCAAAATGACCCAGACAGGGAATGTTAAAGGCGCGCAAAAATATATAGGGCAAAATAATATAGGTCAACTGAAATGTACAAGTCATCACTTAAAAAAATGTCAGCAAGAGTTGTTAAACGACACTAAAAGGAAAATAAAAATAAATAAATAAATAAGTAATAAATATATAGAAAATAAAGAATAAATAAATAAATAAATAAAATATAATATAATAAAAAATAGAATAAGATAAGAATAAAATAAAAAATAACAATTATATAAGGGGAGAGGATGGCCGGTATCTGCAAATTAAAAAAAAAAAGTAAGTAAATGCATATAGCAAAATGGTAAATTCCTATCCATCTAATATATCAATCTACCCACACTTTCATTTTACTATATGCATTTACTTACTTTTTTTTTTCTTGAATTTGCAGATACCGGCCATCCTCTCCCCTTATATAATTTTTATTTTTTATTTTTATTCTTATCTTATTTTATTTTATATTTTATTTTTTATTATATTATATTTTATTTATTTATTTATTCTTTATTTTCTATATATCTATTACTTATTTATTTATTTATTTTTATTTTCCTTTTAGTGTCGTTTAACAACTCTTGCTGACATTTTTTGGAAAATTCAAGATGGCGTATCACACCCTCTTTAACACCGTAAGTTTGGGAAAAGGTGTTATAAATAAAAAACTATACAAAATACTATTAAAAACCCGCCGAATATATGTCAACCTATGTCACGGTAACATATATTGAGCGAGTTTTTAACAGTATTTTAACCGGTTTTTTATTTATTACACCTTTTTCCAAACTTACCGTGTTAAAGAGAGAATCGGCCACCATCTTGAATTTTCCAATACATCGGTAAACACTGTATGCTTTTCGAGCTGAATAAACATGTTAAATTGAATAAAAACACGAAAAATATATCCAGTTTGGTAGAAAAGTAACTTATCTTGCCTTTGATAACATTGATTTGTTATATATTTGTTTTTTGACAACTTTTTCGAATCTATGTGTACAGTAATACAAACCCGAAATGTTTATTAAAATTTTAATAATTAATTTATGTGTCAAAGTTTTATATATCACAAATTGAAGATAAAAGATCAGTAAAGAAAATATTCCATATATAAAGATAAACTACTATGTGAATTTTAGAATATGACATTTTCATTTTGTCACAGGTGCATACATCATAGAGATTTTTATTTATTTCTTTTTTAGTATAGAAAGAATTCTGGACAAGAACCTCATCTTCTTCAACCATGATGGAAAGGAAAAACAAACGTTTGATATTGATGGATAAAATAATAGAAATACGAATTCAGTCAAATTTTTTATTTATTTGATGATAGTTTCACCGGCAAATGGGATTGAATAAAAAACTAAAAAACAATATCTTGAATTTGAAACATATTTTATTCTACTGGAAGTACCTGTATAGACCACGGTCCATGGCCGACTCTATTATCTTTATATAACTTCAGAGAAATTACGAGAACCACTCAACCTTGGTCTTCAAAGCAGTGGATGTTGTATTTATACATCGACTCTTGATTGGACAAAATCTCCAATCAGTAATTTCTTTCAGCCAATTAGAGAATTCCAGCACGTAGAATGAAAAATGCAAACACACACCTTTTTCTCTCTTTTTCTACCGCATGCATCACAATCCTGTCGAGCCTCCTTGAAGAGGAAGAGCGGAAAGCCTCGACAGATGCAGTGAGATACTTTCGCAGACTACTAAACACAACACCTGGCAAAGTACATGCACACCACTGAATGAACGCTTCTAACAAAAATGTCAGTATCAGAAAAATGCTGTTATCATTTTATTTTCACAATGTTTCAGTCTCCAGGTTTATCTTGTCAAAAGCGAGAATCTTTCAGTTAAACTTGAAAATCTGCACATGGATTAAATTAAGTCTTCCATTTGAAATTCTGTGCTGATTCCTAAGTTTGGCAGAAAGATTCCCGAGTTTGACAAGATACACCTGAAGAAGGTCGGAGGTTATATTGACCAAAAAAGATGAAAACAATAGTCCGAATAATCCAAATAATACAAATTGCTTTCTGATATTATCCTTCAATTCTTGTAGATTTTCAGGTTTGTTGATATAAGATAATATAAGATAGTTCCAATAAGAAAATTTAAATCAGCTAAGCCTTGACAGTCGTGTCTTAAATTTCTTCCATTTCCTTTTTCTACACACATCTATCTTTCTTTTAATAATATTAAGTGAACTCATTCCCTTTACCTTGTATCCATTTATGAATTATTCCACGGATTTCTGCCTTTTGGATTACTTTGGACCATTTTCCAATTATGCGATTCCCTTGGATTTTACCTGTGGAAATGGAAATTTAATTAATTAATAAAACTTTTTTGGATTCTGGATTTTTGGATTTTACCGTTATTGGATATTTTACCCTTCACCAGACTATCCATTCACGTGAAATCACCTTTTTCTTCACCCTATTCCGTCTGCTTCACTATTTATCAAGTAAGATCTACGACATATTTGTAGTTCCATTAAATACTTTTGCAAGCAAAATCCGATCCCGCATTTTGCTAGATCCTACCCTCTGACGAGAAGGAAAGTATTTCTTCGAAACTCTGTGAATTAAGGACTATCCACTTATTGTGTGCTTCCTTTTTAAAATTAAATATGTTTTTAACTCTTTTTCAAAGTGTTTTTTTAACAGGTTTTATTAACTACTTATTCTTATATATATATATATATATATATATATATATATATATATATATATATATATATATATATATAGTCTTGGAAGTTTTTAACCTTTAAAACTATACAAAAAAATATTTTTTATCATTCGTTAGAAAACCATCTAGTCAGTAAGTCATTTAATCACCTGCAATCACTGCATCAACTCGCTCTCGAATTTACTATAATACCAATAATTTATTTTTCAAGGGATCATCAGTTGTTTACCATGAAACACTGTTTCAGGGATTTAAAAACAAAACAGTATATTACATCATGGCTCCCCAGCAGTGTTGATCAAACACCACCACCCTTAATCTTAGGAAGAAGACATGATTCAAACATTTGATCCAGTTTTCTATTCTTAATTGCAATTACTAACCTTTTCATACTATAAAAATGAATTTCTTACCTGTGCGATTCATCAATTTCCACATTTAAAATGGATACATTTTTTAATTTATCAGTCTTGTATTTATAAGATTAGGATGAATCCATTTAACTACTTATCATCCCCACTATGATTAGTATTTAGTATATTTACATTCTTATTTAAAATTAGATATATAAAGGTCAAAAATATTTTTACATATATACATTTTTTTTATTTTAAAAAATTTTTTTATTATAAATTTATTATATGTAATTATAAATACATTTTATACATTTATTATATGTAATTATAAATACATATTTTTATACATTTATATATATATATATATATATATATATATGCTTGAAATCACTACTAAATATATATATATATGCTTGAAATCACTACTATATATTGGGTTCAGTATAATAATCAATAGAGAAATGGTTCTATAATAATAAATATATAATCTGCATAAATCAAAATATCATATTTAAGCGTACTTTATGATTGGGCAACATACAAAAAAGTCATCCATGTATATTGCTTGCTACTTTCGTATCTACTGTAATGGAATCAAAACGATTTGAAACGAATGATGGACTACCACAAGTATCCATTTTTCTTCATCTAAGACTCAAAGACATCATTCTTTTTTGGGGGTTATTTAAAAAAAATCAGATGGCCATGCAATTTGGTTGCATTCACTTGAATTTGGGAATATTCAACAGATTTGATTGCTTCAGGTGGTCGTGTTTGCAAAAGAGAGTTGTTAATTACAAGCCTAACAATGAAATTCAATTAATCAATATATAATTGCTAAGCAATATGTTGAAAACAGAAACAGAGAAATGATTGATCAAGTCAGGTCAGGTTTTGAATCGAATTAAATGAAAGAAAAGTAAATATTATATAAGATGCTTGGATGACCTCTGACATTTCAACCATTGCTGGATAAGGTCAATGTCTATTGAATCCAAAGACAATGGTGAAAGCACTGCCTTCGGGTAAACAACCCACAAGGGAACTTCGACTTAAAGAAGGATTAAGCAAAAACAACTAAGAAACCGCATGAAATATTTAATTCTATAATGAGCTCTCTGAACTCTTATAAAAATGCCTCCTCTTTTGTTAAAGATAAAAACATGGTTTTATATATATATATATATGTATATATATATATATATATATATATATATATATATATATATATATATATATATATATATACTAGCAGGCCGCTCGGCGTTGCCTGATCATAAAACATGCATAAATGATATATTTTAATTAATGCAGAATTCTTATTTATTATAAACAAAAATACCATAACGTTAAATTCCTTAAAAAAAAAAAAAATGAAGAAAAGAGAAGGAAAAAAAATTGAGACATGTGCATGCGAGTATTATGTTTTTTCTAACAAGTTCACTTCTTGTAAGTAAAAAAAATAAAATACTCGAGCTGAGATCGAAACCAAAACTTAAAGACAGTGGGTCAAGTACGATAACCATTAGGCCAGCTTAACACGTATTTAAAAAATGCTTTCAAACCTACTTATTCTTAACATAAGTAATCTGTCATGGGAACGATTCATGCATGCGCATTAGTGAAACAGTTGGCAAACAGATAAAAATATGAAAAAAATACAATTTTGACCCTTTAGCAGCTCTTTTTTCTGGAGAGAAACCGATTAAAAAGTTTTCCATATGTCTGAATACCCTATATACCAAATTTCAAGTCTGTAGATCAAAAATTATCTAATATAAGATATAAAAATAATCCATATATAAAATATAAAAGTAATCCATATGTAATGTGGAGTTACATGTTTCTTTTGTAAAAATAGAACTGCAAAGGAGAAGGAATTTTTTAACCTTGTCGTCACATTTTTATACGGACCCAATATTGTGTATGAAAGTCTTGCAAAGAAACAAAGGAAAGAAATTCAACATGAGATTTTTTTTTACAGTTAAAAGAAAAAGCATTTATTACCGGTCGTTTCCATTCCAAGCCACCTGACTTGTATTTTCCAAGCCAGCGATAATATGTTCATCTGAAAATCTTGTTAAAATTTGGAAGATAAATGAGTCCTGCATCTTGTTTAAATGTTCTGCCACCATGTAATTAAAAAAAAAAGAACTCTGTCGTGTTGACACATGCTTAAAAATCTCTGTGTCTGTCACAATTTTTTTTTCTCAGCTTTTCTTTCCCTTCTCTTCCTTCAATCCGACTATGACGTCACGCTTATGCCATGGCTTGATAATTTACATATGTCGGGTTTCCGCTGCTGCAACATATGCATCATTAGTTTTGTTACAAGAATAAGAACAGTAATACAAGGTGTTCAAAAAGTCGCCGAAGGGTTGAAAATTTTTTGTCATTTTACCATTACTGATTATTTTTTCTTTATTTCAGATATTTTACGCATAATAGTTTGGAAATTAATTAAGGATAAGTATAGCATTGAACAACATACGCAAGTTGTGAAATTGTTTTACCAAAATCAAGGGTCAATTGTTTTGACTCAAACAGCTTATCGTTGCCCAGACTTGATCATCCCCGACATTTTCTTGTGGGTATATCTTAAAGAAAGATTCTATGTTAACAAGAGTCTATGTTAATAAACCCCCAAAACCTGCAAGAATTGAAGGAAAACATCAGGAACGAAATAAGGAAGTTAAATCGCAATCCAGAGATTCTCCAATCTGTCATGAATAATGTTTTGGAAAGAACATTATGCGAAGCTGAAAACGGGCAACATTTAAAAGACATTATTTTTCATAAATAAAGATTGTTTGAATTTTGTATTTTTATTTTTTGGAAATTTTTAATATCTTAGTTAGATTGTGTAAAAATTAGAGGAAGATATCCTCCAAAATAAAGAATCTATTTAAGTTCAAAACGTGGACAGAAGTGAATGTAAGAGTACACACTTATTTCCGCCCGAAAATAACGTTTTTATCAATGGATTCGCTAAAACACTGTTAATTGAACCGACGGTTGAGTATCTGATATTTCTGTTGTCAGTCAAACATGAAAAAAACATTTTGAAAAAACACATAGCAGCAAAACCGCAATCTTGTTTTAGGTGTGGTCATGATAACGATAAGTAGATAGAATACAGTGTTTTTAATTTGAGATGGAGAAGAAAATGGTTCCCCTCTGACTAGATGGCCAACTGGTGTAACATTTGAAAAAGAGAGTGTCTAATTCATTGAGAGAAAGAAAGAAAAAAGGCGGCAGAGAAGTAATTTTGAACCATTTGCAAGTTATCAGAACAATCCTTGTAGAGAAAAGAAAGAAAAAAAAAATGTGAAGAAAAAAATGAGAGATGAGAATGTTTTACAGCATAAAATTAGGATTTGCTTAACTGGTTTTTCTTTCTCACCATCTGATGTCGAACTTCTCCTCTTCCATCACCACAACTATCATTAGCATTAATATCAGCAGAAATATAATGATGATGATCATGACGATAATCATCACCATCACCACTGCAACTATCATCATCAGCAGCAGCAACAGCAGCAACGGTGATGATTGCTCAGTGGTGAACGATGCAGGGTGACAACCTGGGTGTGCAAAGTTTGAACCCAGTTCGTTCCACAGAAACACTTTTACTTAAGAATGTTAGAAACCTTCACGTGGTTCCTCCCGTAAGTATTCGATATCCTTTTGGAAATAATTCCTAATAGAATGATATCAGGGAAACGAATGCCAACAAAAATCATCATCATATTCAATTAACAAACAAACAGATCAGTGGCAGCAGATGATGATGATGATGATAATCATCATCATCATCATCCATCTATAGCAGCACTTCAAAGACCGGAAATGACCAAGACGTCTATGATTCTCTCTCCTCTGGTCTTGAGCACGTGGTGCAATGGGGAAAAAGGTGGTTGATTAATTTTAATGCATCTAAAACCAAACTTCTCTCTTTCCACGCTCTGACCGACATCTGGCCCCTATTGAAATATCTCGCCTTGAGGATGCTTCATGTAAAACAATCTTCTTGGTCTGACCATCGCTCCTGATCTGAGATGGAGCACACACATCAAATCTGCTGCCAAGGTCGCTGGAAAAATGGTTGAATCATTCTACCGCTTCAATAGATCTCACTGCTGATGCAATTCTCTACCTGTATAAGAGCTAAGTACGTCCTAGGATAGAGTACAGTTGCCACACTGAGCAAGAGTTTCCTATTCTGCTTTGACAGATTTCGAAACAGACGTCGTAATCTAGTGAGTGATACCCTTTTCTCTTCTTTTCAACGTCTTTCCCACAGAAGAGACGTTACTAGTCTATCTCTACTCTATCATTATTTTTATGGCAAGTGTTCGACTGAGCTCCAATCTATCGTTCCCCCTCTCCAATTTTTTACAAAAATCACTATCAATAATTTTCCCTACTCTCTATTGGTGCCTAAACCTAAATGTGAATTCCATGAACTTTCTTTCCTAGAACTGCCCGCCTATAGAACTCTGTTTCCTGACTACAATATTGCCGTCTTCAAGTCCAACATAAACAAGTTCTTATTGAACCGTCCTTGTAAATAATCTAATTATACCTAATTTTCACTAAAAACGATTACTACGTTAATTGTTCCATGGACTACTGTGCACACATTAACCCTTATCCTCGAGTGGCCTCTGGGCCTTGATATATAGTAACTCATTTGTAAAAAAAATTCACCGCCACCACCATCAACAGCAGCACCAGTAATATCATCAGACTAGACATTCCAGCAATATACTATATTTTGGATTCTATAATGCTCTACTTAAAAACCTCGACTTGACATATCATCATTCTTAGATTATTTAATGAAATTTGCTACCAGAACAGTAGCAGAAACTCGCTATGAAATTAGTGACCAACAGAAGACGTTGTTCAATGGAATGATTAATTTAAAGAAAATAAAATCCCAATGCAATATTATTTTCTTCAAATTAATCATCTCGCAGAAATCTTGAAATAAAGACGAAACGTTGATGAACATATAATTTTCATTTGTTGCTTTCAGAATATTATTTCCATAATTTTCATCAAGATATAATAGATAAATATTTTTTTTTAAATAAAGTAAAAAATAAAATGAATAAAAATAAATTAATAAAAAATATTATTTTCCTCACACAAGTCTCTCATGTTCCTCTCTCGTCTTTTCTTCTTTTTTATTGATGCTTTACTTGATCCCTTTTCCACTATACAGTGCAGTACAAATCACGTATATAACATGACCATATCATTCCAACCATTGGTCATATTTGCTTGTAAAAATTTAATTAATCTCACTCACTGACCTAATTGCTTGGATATCCTAGGCACCGTGGTTTGCGTCCTGGCCTTAGTTTTATAACACTTTACCGAACCAGGTGCAAAGAAAACGACTATAAAATGAGAGTGTGCATAGACTGACAATCGCATTCAGCACGTTTGAGAGCACATTCGACAACGTTCGAGCAGACAGAGGTCAAAGAGAAGGAGTATGATCACAGTTTATTCAGGAAAGTACTTGGAAATAAATGTTATTATTACAAAAAAAAAAAAGTGAAGTTATTACTTGTTCTATGTTCCTTGCACTGTACTATGCTACAATGTGTTGGGTCTATGTGTGTAAATGTGTGTAACGTTACATATGTACATGTCAGGATAATTTGACAACAAACGGAAATAGACCCATGGGTGCTTAATCTAGCCACACTCAAGAGCTATGATACAGTGAAACAGTATGTGGATGACTATACCAGGCATCTCCTCTTGGACTAAGCATTGTGGTAAGCGATATCATCAACTACTATTAGTAGAAATGCAAAGTTCTTTGTATACAAAGAAATGGAACACTGTCTAGTAGTTGATAATTTTTATATAAGACACTGAAATATCACTTGCCAAAATTGCATATTCCTTAACCAAGTGATTGATACGAGGATTCAAAGGTCAGATCCCTAGACAAAACCTGCTAGAATTATAGGTGTCGAATTATTAGATAAAAATTACATCTCATGTTTGGAACGGGACAAAGTTTGAAGCCAGTTTGAGTTGAAGAAGCAACCAGACCAGACCAGACCAGACTTGCCTGACAATGTATTTCCTCGAAACTGTCTATTTGTGGAGCATTTTTATTTTTTCTAAGTTAAAAAATTAAGTAAAAGAGAATTAATTTTAGGATCTTTTTTGGTCTCTCTCCTCGTAAGCGAACTTCTCTCCCCAATAAAACCTTTGAAATCAAAAGTCTTCATTGTTCTATACATGAATTTTATTCACCTAAACAGCCGATCAACATCCACTGTGGACGATGCAGCCATATTGGGAAGGCACACATGAAAAAGTCACGATTAAAGAATGAAGACCAGACCACACATGTATGAAAATCTTTCATTAATTGGTTATAGTCAGCTAATGTACTTCCTAACTTCCAGCATAGCGCTACTGGAAGCAGTGACAAGGCAAATTAGTTCCTTCACTTTTATTGTTCTTCAGTATTTCTATTGTGAAGCGCTTTATTGAAATAAAATATAAGAAAAGGACGTTATTGAAAAGTATACAATAAAAATTAATAAAAATAAACAGATAAAAAGAACACATAAGTCTTTATTTGCACTTTGAAGAAAAAAATAAAAAAAATAAAGGTTTTTATTTATTTGAAATTTTATAAGAAATATGTTTACGAAATTATAAATGTAAAAGTTTTTTTATTTTAAAATAATTCTTAAAAAAAATAAAACTAATTTCAATAATTCTTAATTAAAATAAGACTGAAAAAAACTTTTCAATGATTATTAAGTATAAAAACAAAGATTGGAAAAATTTAATATAAAAAAAGAATACATGCATGATGGAGATATAGGCATCAGATAAAAAGTGAAGGAATTGATTTGCCTTGTTACTGCTTCCGGTAGCACTATGCTTGTAGTTAGGAAGTACATTAGCTGACCATAACCCATTAATTGATTTGTTCTCGTGTAATGTTGTGACCCTTTGGGCTGTGATCATAGCGTAGTATCTGTGTTAACTGTGGCAAGCAGGGCCAGGCGTCAAAACATTATTATTATTATTATTATTATTATTATTATTATTATTATCATTATTAATTGATTCAAGTGACGGCATGTCGCTGGATCAATTATTATGATTAGAAAAATAAACAATTAAATTGGGAAAAATTGATTGACATATAATAATATCGCAAAAGGAATGTGAAAATAGAAAATAGATGAAAACATGATTTTCGGTTTGCATAAACAAATAACTAGATCAGGGTTACATCAGCTCTTGGTCTGAGACACGTAATGAGACACGTGATGAAATGTAGATTTGGGGAGATTCTAGGCAGTCATTAGCTGGACATCAGAGAGAACGGACAACTCAAAAAGTGGAGTTGGTCTCTCAATGGTGCAGGGGGCGGGATCATTTCAGGCAGCCAAGATGTAAAATCGTGTAATCTTTGAAAATGCCGGCCGGATCATGAAAATAAATGTTCGTAAATAATTCAGGTATGTGTTATTTACATCTGTTAAAAAAGAACTGTTTACAACTGTTTTGATGCGTCCACGTCAATCGTTTCCTGTTAGAACTGTTGCATAAATGTTAAAATATACACACTAGACGATCAACTAAATGATACAACGTATATACATACACGCAATTACACGTACATGAATATGCAGATAAAATATAAAACCACTATTTAACATGTACGTCGTTATGGAACATATTCATACACACAACGTAACACTTAATTGCTGGCAAAAATACACAAGTGCAGCGAGTACACATTTATTGTAAAAATCATGTGTGTGGTTCGTTTGATGTTTGTTATGAAAATGTTCTATGATTCCTTGTAAATGATTCATCAAACACAAGTTGCTATTTTTACGTATATGCTGTTTCCAATATTTATTTCTGGTGGATTTTTAAGCCACACAAATTTACTCACGGATTTTTTTGGAGATGATGATGATGGCAGTGGTGGTGGTGGTGATGATGTCTCAGAATTTTGGATGCGCATAGATTCAAGTTTAACCCTTTAAGTTTTCTTTTTAGCTTTCAAAGAAAGTCGCCGCTGACAAAAAACAAAAACAAAAAAAAAAAAAGAAAAACAAAAAAAAATGTATAAACACGTAAATCATTGTAAATTTGTGTC
Organism: Euprymna scolopes; assembly: GCF_053919585.1. Classification (NCBI taxonomy): domain Eukaryota; kingdom Metazoa; phylum Mollusca; class Cephalopoda; order Sepiida; family Sepiolidae; genus Euprymna; species Euprymna scolopes. Next base: position 149,975,642 of record NC_136491.1, read on the forward strand.
AAGTGTCGAAGCAATTGTCATCACACTTGACTGAGTTTTTTCGTTTCTTGTTGATGTGACCTCTTATAAATGAACATGGTCAGAAATAGCATTTTTTTTTACAACGGAATCACCACTTATCAAGGCCCGGAAGCCACTCGAGGATAAGGGTTAAAGAGTGTACAGTAGTCAAAAGGACAATATCATAGTAATCGTTTGAAGTGTAAATTTGGTAAATTAGATTGCTTAAAGGGAACGACTCATCAAGAACTTGTTTACATTGGACTTGAAGATGGCCATATTGTAGTCAGCTGGAAAGCAGGTAAATGGAAGAGAGTTCCACAGGTGTGCAGTTTTAAGAAAGAAGCTTTGTTCATGGAATCTACGTTTAGGTTTAGGCACAGATAAAGAGTGGGGGAAATTATTGATTGCGTTTGCAGCCAAACGAGTGTTTCTCAGTAATGTTTGGTGAGGAGGGACCATAGATTGGATCTCAGATGAGCACTTGCTATGAAAATAGCGATAAAACAGAGACAAACTAACAACATCTCTTCTGTGAGAAAGAGGTTGCAGGGAAAAAAAAGGGCACCCCCCACTAGGCTATGAAGTCTATTCTGAACTCTGTCAAGGCAGGATTAGGTCTTCCTAGCAGCTCCTGCCCAGATATGATAGCAATTCTCCATCCTTGTACGTACTTGGCTCTTATATAGGTAGAGAATTACATCAGCAGTGAGATATCTACTGGATCGATAGAAGGATCTCATCATTTTTCCAGCGACCTTGGCAACGGATTTGATGTACATATTCTATTTTAGATCAGAGTAAAGGTCAAGCCCAAAAGCTTGTCAAAACATAAGGCCTCCCCAAGACGAGAGCCATTCATTTCAATTGATGCCAAATGGGCATCAGAACGTTGATATAAAGATAGAAGCTTGGTTTTAGCTATACCTATTTCTGATTGACAGTTAATGTCAATGAGCTAGGTGCTAGTATCGGAATTGAAGAAATTCTCTCTCACTCTTTCTTTCTCTCTCTCTTTCTATCTATCTGTCTACCTACCTTTTGTTTTTTCCCTCTTACTCTTTCTCTCCTTCACCCCGCTGCTCTTTCACATCCCCACCCTTACTCTATCTATCTATCTATCTATCTATCTATCTATCTATCTACCTATCTTTTGTTCTTTCTCTCTCAACTCTCTCTTCATATCTCTCTCTCTCTCTCTCTCTCTCTCTATCTCTCTCTCTCTCTCTCTCTCCAACTATCTATCTACTCTTTTCTATCTTTCTCTTGCTATCTCTCTCTGTATATCTCTTGTTCTTTCTCTCTGTGTCTTTCTCTCACTCTATCTATCTATCCATCCATCCATCTAGGTCTTGTTCTCTCTCACTCTTTCTGTCTATCTATTTCTTGCTGTTTTGCATTCCTCTCGCTCTCTCAATAACTTGTTTGTTCTCTCTTTTTCTCTATTTTTCATTCGTTTTCTCTTTATCTATCTATCTATCTATCTATCTATCTATCTATCTAAATATATACCTCTCTCCATTTCTCTTTCGCACTCTATCTATCTATCTATCTATCTATCTATCTATCTATCTATCTATCTATCTTGTTCTCTCGCTGTTAATTCTCTCTCTCTCTATCTATCTATCTATTTCTTGTTCTTTCTCATTTTTCTCCCTCTCTCTATCTATATCTTGTTCATTCTCCCTCTTTCTCTATCTATCTATCTATCTATCTATCTATCTATCTATTTCATATTCTTTCTTCCCTTCTCTCTTTCTTTCTTTCTAAGCAGTGGAAATTATGTAAAGAGGGGGAAATAGACAGATAGTGATATACCTGTCTATATTCGCATCATGTTTAGTATATGTACAGTTATATGATGTTTGGTATATGTAGAGTTATATGATGTTTAGTATATGTAGAGTTATATGATGTTTAGTATATGTACAGTTATATGATGTTTAGTATATGTACAGTTATATGATGTTTAGTATATGTAGAGTTATATGATGTTTAGTATATGTACAGTTATATGATGTTTAGTATATGTACAGTTATATGATGTTTAGTATATGTAGAGTTATATGATGTTTAGTATATGTAGAGTTATATGATGTTTGGTATATGTAGAGTTATATGATGTTTAGTATATGTACAGTTATATGATGTTTAGTATATGTACAGTTATATGATGTATATTACAATTATATGATGTTTAGTATATGTACAGTTATATGATGTTTAGTATATGTACAGTTATATGATGTTTGGTATATGTACAGTTATATGATGTTTAGTATATGTACAGTTATATGATGTTTAGTATATGTACAGTTATATGATTTTTAGTATATGTAGAGTTATACGATGTTTAGTATATGTACAGTTATATGATGTTTAGTATATGTACAGTTATATGATATTTAGTATATGTAGAGTTATATGATGTTTAGTATATGTACAGTTATATGATGTTTGGCATATGTACAGTTATATGATGTTTAGTATATGTACAGTTATATGATGTTTAGTATATGTACAGTTATATGATGTTTAGTATATGTAGAGTTATATGATGTTTAGTATATGTACAGTTATATGTTTAGTTTATGTACAGGGATATGATGTTTAGTATATATACAGTTATATAATGTTTAGTATATGTACAGTGATATGATGTTTAGTATATGTACAGTTATATGATGTTTAGTATATGTAGAGTTATATGATGTTTGGTATACGTACAGTTATATGATGTTTAGTATATGTAGAGTTATATGATGTTTGGTATATGTACAGTTATATGATCTTTAGTATATGTACAGTTATATGATGCTTAGTATATGTATGTTATATGATATTTAGTATATGCAGAGTTATATAATAACAAAAAAAATATACCACATATGCATCTCTCAATATATAAAGTAATATTTCTCTATATAAAGCAACGTTGTCACAGCATTACAGTTAAATGAAAAAACAAACTAACTGCTTTCTAGCTGACTACAATATGGTTGTCTTCAAGTCTAATGTAAACAAGTTTTGATGAGCCGTTCCATATAAGTTAACAAATTTATCAAATTTCCATTACTGACGATTACTTTATTGTCCAATTATCTGCTGTACACTCTTAACCCTTATCCTCGAGTGGCCTCTGGGCCTTAATAAGTGGTGATGCCTTTGTAAAAAAAAATGCAGATTTTGAATAAAAACCCCTGATCCAATGTCCTCATCGATATCAGAAGTTTTGGAACCATTTCTAAAACTCATTGATCGAAATTACAAAAATAACATCATAAACAGATGTAATGCTACATGAATACATCTAGGTTCTTCCTCACAAGCATATGATGGGCTGGTGTATGCCATAAATACGAACAGGTATAGCAGCCTTGCAAAGAAATTGAAAGATACATCAAAAGCCTAATACTTAACGATATGACTATGACTATGAACAACTGTTTGTTAAAGCGACTTATTAGATTACTGTAGCCTAAACCACTCAGTTACTTCAAACAAATATATTATAAGAAATTGTACTGTGAAATGTGACTCACCCTTGTCCTCCACTCCTCCTCCTTTCACAATTTTAACTTCCCTTACTATCACTCTTTAATGTTTGAAGGTTAATTAAGGCGGGAGATTTAATCTATGGGTTTTGTTACATGTTAAAGCATGCAATAACAATTCCATACCAAAAATAACAAAACTGACAAGTAACATTTAACGTTTGATAGCTTTTATGGACCATAAAAGTTTGGTTAAAATTTGAGTGTTAAAAAGGTCCGGTTTTATATTTGGAAGAAAAGAGAAAGGAAGGGATTCAAAGACGAGTGTTTTTCAAAATTACTTTTCCTTGTGCCGGGCGAACATCTTTTCTTCAGTTTTTAGTGGTTTTGTAGGAGAGAAGTATTCTCTGCTTTAACTTCGAAAGGAAATCTTTTTCTCACTATGCCTGTCTCTTGTTTGCTGGGTCTTTCTTCTTTCTTTTTTCTCTCCTTTCTTGCTTCTTCAAACCTCAATTATTTATCGATCCCAACCGGCTCCCACAACATACCAGCTCCCACATGTTCATACATTATTTTAGGTGCGCACACTTCCCATTGGTCGGATTAATTTCTGCTATTTTTCTTTTACTCAGCAGAAAGATGCGTGGAGCCGATGTGCAGAGATGCTTTTGTACACTTTGTATGTAACAGCCAATAAGTCAACATCCCATTGGGAGTTTTATTATTTTATTCATGAATCCCACAAATCGCCATTTTTATATTTCATCAGTTGTCACCAAAATGTTGGACATTCAATTATAAACTCAATGCTGCTCGCCATTTTGTATTAAGATGAGTTCTTACTTGGACATCATACTGTTGATATGAATCAAGCATTGCTCACCATGTTTATTTGGAAGCATCTCCTTCAAAATATAATTCCTCTTCCTATTGGAAGATATGAACTTAAAATTATCGAACTCCATTTGTTGAATTGTAATGTTATTTACCACGTTACAACAATTGAGAAAACAAATTAGCTACCATACTACACTACCATTTTAGGCCTACTAACTTGGCAACCATTGACTCGATATCTTTGAAAGGAATCCAAAACTAAAATTAGAGGGTTTTCAGATTCAGATTGAGGAAACGATGAAGATCGAAAAAGTATAACTGGATATTGTTTTAGACTATCAAAAGATGAGCCTATTATTTCATAGAGATCTAAAAAGCAGCAGCTTTGTGTCCCTTTCTTCTTGGGAAGCCATATTGGTTGCACTGTCAAATTCTGCAAAAGAAGTGCTAGTTCTCAAAGCCATTCTAAAAACTCTTTTAAAACCAGAATTAACTAAAGGTCGTGTAGTAATTAATTGTGATAATCAAGCAAGCATTGTGTCAGCACAGAATGCAGTAATTCACTAAGGACCTAAGCATATAGATATTAAATATTACTTCATAAGAAATTAAGTAAAAAGCAATCTATTATTGTAAATGACAGAATCAGATGAAAATATTGCTGCTATATTTACAAAACTGCCGAAAAAGAATAAAATTAAAACATTTTGTCCCTAAACTTGTTGAAGTTTGACATTAAATAACTTTTTCAGAAGCCCAAATAAAAAAAAGTAAATTTGCTCTGGATACAACGAAAAACTGCATCCATTTTATTTTATGAACGTTTTTGACTAAATGCTTAACAAATGTTTAATATTTTATATAACAAAAGAGAAAAAACAATTTTTGAAAATATTTTCTTTTTCTTTTTTTTGACAAATACTTTTTTCTTTTTAATATGTATGCACATAATCTATATATTAATAGGATAGCGTGTGTGTTATTATTTTGTGTGTCACACTTACATCCGAGTGACTGTCATTTAATTATGGACTTCCATTTCTTGTAATAAATAATTTTACCAAGAATTTTTCATAAGTTTTGGTTTCAGTTTCGATTATAGTTGATGGAACTTAAGTCATCTATTTGTTTTGTAAATAATTTTATCAAGAATTCTTCATAAGTTTTGGTCTCTGATGTGTTCTCTGATGACTTCCCAGTTAGCATTTTTGTAGTACTTTGTTTTGAGCAATGACTCCTCAGCTTTGATTTGGGATTTAAGTGTAATGTCAACTGATACCACTAGGTGATCAGCGTTTCAAAGTGGACTGTGGGCATTAGTCGCACAATCCGCAGGTATTGCAATGAGAAATAGATCTAGAAGTGATGCCAACTGATGTTTACTCAACTAGAAGGACAAAGTAAGATTACGACCAACTCCTTCTGAGTCTCAGCTCCAGACTGCTTGATAGCAGAAACTGGTTACTGGAAATGACGTCAGGAATAGTCCATCATCAGAATCTGTAGGGGTGTTACCCCAACACCCTTCTCCCAAGCTTTTTCTTCATAAAAGCTATTAATATCTCTTACATTTAATATCGATCATTAGTGGATCAGTAACTTTCCTTTTCTAAACCGACCATCGTGGTTCTGGCATTGATTGGGGAGGGCCAAGATCGAATGTCTCGAAAATGAACTAGATTGGTTCTTCCCCCAATGGTGGTGTTTCGGTGAAGTCGACTATTTTTCAAGCAAATCGATTGATTACCTGCTCTAGCTGTGGACCCATTGCAGTGCACTGAGAGGAAGCTTTACATGCATTGAGAACCGTTGATTTTATAAAATTATTTTTTATTTAATACTTTCTACATTATTGGCTTTCACAGAGAGAACTGATTCTTTCGCTCAAAAACGTGATGTTATTCTTCATCATCTTTCTTCATCATCTTTCTATATTGTCACGTTGAGACACCAGTTCCCATTATATCACTGAAGTTGAGCAATGTTGAGTCTGGTCAGTACTAAAATGGGTGACTATTTAGGTATTCCAGGTATTGTATGTGCTCTCTGCTTATCTCAGCATTATTTCCAGTCATCTTGGACTTCTTCCGATTCAGGAGAGGTGTGGTTGAGGATTGCACAACCCTTGCCTCACAACTTCATGTGCAGCTACCCTTACAGGGCGTATCCATTGTCTTTCAAGACTGAATGGAGGCATTGATTGATCAATCTTTGTGGAAGGAGTGGTACTGTGAAAGCAGTTGATGGGAAGAAGATAAAATGTAAAGGAGCCCGACAGTGGAGATAAAAGTATGCAAAGAGTTTGACAGCTGAGAGAAAACATCGAAACCGAGAGTTGTTATATTTTTTATCTTTTTGAATTCTTTGACTTTTTGGCTTCATAATTTGTGTATTCATTGTTTTGCAAAGTCGTTGCTTGACCATGTTTCAACCAATTCATCCTCTGGTCTTCTTCAGGTGATTAACCACAACAGGATGGAACTTATTCCCAATAATTACTGCCTTCCATAGTTGTCTTACCACGTTTTAGCCAACTAATCCTCTGGCCTGGTTGGGTAGGATTGAAACCGCTATCTTCAGACTGCTCACCTGGAATGGCAGAGACTCAATGCCTCTATCTACTGCTCCACGGGCCCTGAAGACTCAGCATTCCTATCCTGTTGTGGTCAATCACCTGAAGAAAGCCAGAGGATGAATTGGTTGAAACGTGGTGAACAACTATGAAGATGGGGATAACAGTCTGCAAAAAAATGAATACACAAAATGAGAGTTGTTGTGAATTACGGTGTTAGTGAAGATAATGTCATTGTCTTTACTCCTGACCTGAAATGGAACATGTACATAAAGTCTGTTACCAATGCCGCTGGAAAAATGGTAGGATCCTTCTACCGCTCCAGAAGATATCTCACTGCTGATGCAATTCTCTATCTATATAAAAGCCTAGTATGTCCAAGGATGGAGTACTGCTGCCACATCTGGGCAGGAGCTGCTAAAAACAGCCTATCCTGCCTTGACAGAGTACAAAATAGACTTTGTGGCTTAGTGGGGGATGCTCTTTTCTCTTCCCTGCAACCTCTCTCCCACAGAAGAGGCATTGCAAGCCTGCCTTTGTTTTATCGTTATTTCCATGGTAAGTGCTCGTCTGAGAGCCAATCTCTGGTCCCCCCTCGCCAATCTTTCACGAAAAACACTTGTCTAGCTGAAACCACTGTCAATAATTTTCCCCATTCTTTATCTGTGCCTAAATCAAAACATAGATTCCATGAACAAAGCTTCTTTCTTAGAAGTACACACCTGTGGAACTCTTTTCCGTTTGCCTGTTTCCCACCTGACTACAACTTGGATGCCTTCAAGTTCAACATAAACAAATTCCTGATAAATCGCCCCCTTAAGTAAAACACTTTATCAAATCTCCAATACTAACGATTACTACGATACTATCCCATTGATTACTGTACTTGCAATACCCCTTATCCCCGAGTGGTTTCCGGACCTTGATAAGTGGTGACCTCCATGTAAAAAAAAAAGATAAGTTCTGTCAATTTTTTTGCGACACTGGGGTGGGGGACATTACATATACTCAATTTCTCCTCACACAGAAAGCAGCTATTTCCCTCAAGAAAGTTCCTTGGACACTCTGAACTCTCATTCTTCCTGGACATTTTTATATTTCATTGTCTTTAATCGTGAATAAAAAACGAATTGTTTTGTATGGATAGACTTTGTCATTCTTCCTTTTCATAATGTTGCATTCTTTTTTTAAAAATTTTTTATTACTCTTTTTCACTCCAAATAAGGCATATATTGCCACTTTGAACATAAAGGTTACTGTTTGGAATTGTGTCTAATAGGAGACTATGGCGAGTTGAGCAGTGAGATATCTGTCCACATTACATTTAAAATTCAGCAGGTTAGTAGGGTTATGGCGGTTACCATAAATTTTAACGACGTTTGAAAAAGGGTCACCATTTGGGTCGGTTCCCCTTTTGGGGCACCTCTGACATTAGAGAGAGAACAAGAGTGCTGAAAAAGAACGGTTGTGGAAAAGAAAACATCGGTTATAATTAAGTGCGACGAGACTTTAGGATTGATGATGTTTTATAAAGGTTTCCAAGATATAGGGTACAAAGAGGATGGTACATTTCTTTGATAAAAGTCTTTACCCAGGGAAACTGGTGCATCTGTAGGGGACTAGGATATATAAATACCCCAATCCCGTTACAAAAGAATAATGAAATGAATGGGAATTGAAGGAAACAAAGACTCAAGTAATGGATAAGATAAACGTCGTTTATTTGCTGTTGAAAGAAATGAACATTTTAGTTATAACATGTCCGCGTGTATGTAACCAATATCCGTTGCAGGACTGGTGTTGTAGCAAGAAAAGGAAATGTGTTTTCATCTCAAGTTTGGGTCATTATTGTTTGTTCGCGCGTGGGAATTGAAGTGAGTGTTGTAGTGGAAATGAGAATCCAGCGTGTAAGCAAGGAAGAGGATATTAGAGTTGTCATCAGTTAGTAGTCAGCTACGCAAAGGTGTTCTTAGTGGCCAGTAGTAGATGGAGAGAGAAAGAGGGAGAATGTATACATACAGTCATTAGCTCGTCCCCCATACATAGTAGGAAGTGGGCATGAGGTGCACGTGCGCGCGCGCCGAAACGGCGGTGGCTTGTTCGCCCAACCTCTCTAGTTGAGAGTTGGTCCTAAAAAGAGGATTAGAAACAACTTGTCTCCATGTTTTATACTCGCTTCTGGAGTGTCTTTTGCGCATGTGTATTTCCTTAGAAAGCGGAAGTGACGTCGTCCATGTGTGTGTTCGTGTTCGCGTGTGTGAGTCATGTGTATACGTAAGCGTGTGTGTATATATACGTGAATGTGAGTGTATGTACGCGAACGTGAATATGTGTACATGTGTGGACGTGGGCGCGTATGTTTGTGTGCGCGTATGTATATGACAGCTTGAAATATGAATGTGTGTTTTGTGTGAGACTTGGAAAGGGCTCGTACACGTCACGTGTTGATGCTTCTATCGTTTCCGCATGTCTGAGAGAGATTTCTTCTTTGTATCTCCCTCCAGGACAGTCCTCTATTCTGATTGGCTGAAACCTCTGGTGACGTTGAGAGAAGAAAAAAAGGGAAAAGTAGAAGAGTAGGGAGAAAGAGAGAAATAAGGGAAGCATACCATAGCAGCATCATAGTAGTAGTTCACTACAGGGTCAGGGAAGTAGGAAACAGGGAGAGAATTCCGAAATTTAGCAGTTTGAGGGAAGAAACTATTAGAATAGACAGCTTTCTGGTAGTTAGGAGCCTCAACAGTCAAGGGGTAAGATTTTGCTGCTTGTCGGGAGTATATACGTCGAGGGAGGCGCAAGTGCTATGACATCATCAGAATAGTAGTATATTCCATCAAAGTACTTGTAAACCAGGCACAGATATTCAACATTGCAGCAATTATCAGTTTACGTGTAATTACAAACAAACAAACAAACAAACAAACAAACAAACAAACCAACAAGCAAACAAATAAAGATCATTTTATTTTTTCTTTGACAGTCTGGGGGCAAAGGATAAAATTTGATGTTTTTCATTTTGGATATTAATTAGCGGTGTCACTCGAAAATGCCTCCGTTAAATTTTAACCCGTTTTATGTATATGTAAATCTTTTATTTTTTTTTATCTCATTTTCTTTTCTACATTTTGAATAGCCTTAATTCTATACAAGCATACATAACTACAATGAAAATAATTTTTATATTTCATCAAAACTGGGAACAATAGAAATAATAATTTCTATAATAATTTTATTTTTACTGTTAAGAAGCTTCGCGAAATTTCAGAAACTAACGTGCAAGGGAGATAACTCTGGTGTTTATTTACGGCGCTAATAATATGATGAAACGTTCAGGAAAATTACGTTATGTGCATTCTTGTAGAATTAATTAATTGATTTTTGTTTGTTTTCACATTCCAGAACAATCTACGATGTAGTAAATCTCAAAATGAATAATTTACGCATCTAAATTGCAGTAAGAGCTTTGGTATCATCTTGGTTTTTACAGGTGACCGTCGACCTCTGAAATGAATCCCACTCATCTGTCAGGGTCGACCGAACCGCAAGGGAGCAAATCTTCGTCATCGCAGACAACAGAGCCTTCGAAACATGGAAAGATCGATGCCAATTCCATGGCATCAACAACGGCCGACTTATTGTTCCAAGGGTCACAACAGAATAATAGCAATAATGGCGGTGGAGCGGACAGTGCTTCGCAGAAGGCATGCCGGGCATGTACTGACTTTCGCTCGTGGATGAAGGCCCACAATAAGGCGGACCCAACAATAACAAAGGTAAACAACAACAATGATAATAAAAAAATGTATTCTAGTTTTTATCCAGTGTTAGATTGAAATGGTTTATTTATTATTCAAAATTTGAGAATGCAAAAAATGACGATTAATTTGAAAGGTCAAACCTCTACATTCATAAAATTGTGAGATACTTCACGCGTCTTTGTGTGTGTCACTCGCAACCATGAGATTTTAGTTTATTGTCCAGAATTCCCCTTGTGTAATAAATAAATAAATAAAATAAGAAAACTCTGTGTGACGTACTTGTAACGAAATGAAAATATCATATTCCAAAAATTATGTAAATTGATCAAGTAGTTTTATTTTTTATTAAGAAAATAAGGTACTCATGATGCAGAGAGTGATCCGTGCTGAAATAATAACGTTATTATTTAAAAAAACATTCTTAAAATGGGGAGGGGAGGGTGTTTTGTACCTATTCTGTACTTTAAATAAAAAAAACATATCATAAAACTTTAATTAAACGTGGAAATACGATTTAAAAAATAGCGCGGATAACTCTGCATTAGCACCGAAAATAATTTTAAATGATTAATGGGAATTCGTAGGCACTACAACATAAATCTTGCAAGTTTGAACTGTTGAATTACCTATGTTTTTTTTTTCTTAGACTGTTTTTAAAATTGCGGACAAGACAGCCGTTTCTTCGGGTACACATAACATTTGATTTCTTAATATTTAAAAATAAAACTGATTAATTTACGTGATTTTTGGGATATAATATTTTCGTTTCATCACATGTACATACGTTATATAGATTTTTATATGAATAAACTTCCAAAGAATTTCCGTACTTTTGGAGATTCCCGAGTCTTTACGTTCTGAAAACTCGGCGAACAAGTGAAACTTAAAAAAAAAAAAAAATAATCTGTGTATTTTTTTCTTTTTGGATAGGGCAGTATTTTAGATTTAAAAAATGTATTCATCTTTCCAGTTTTTTTTTTCTATGCGTCTGTGGGAGGCAGGAAGATTGCAAATGGAAGATGAAGGTCGATAAATTTTATATTTTATTTTTATTAGTCATTTGGACTTTTTTTTTTATGGGGGTGAAGAATCTGTTGTCACCTGGACGTAGGGTTAGTTTTATAGTTAAGGAAAACTATAAGGCAATGTCCTAAATTAGCGTTGGTAATAGTTTTTCAGAAAAGGTCCAAATGCAAGCAAAAAAATGAATACAGAGTGTATTTCTATAAAAAATAAATGAAAAACACAAAATCTGACCATTTTTATAGATATTTTGCAATACAAGATTGGAAGGAATCGTCTTTTCATCTCAGACTGGCCTGGGTGCCTGGAATTGCTCTGTTGTTTGGAGTTTGGAAGTGTGTGTTGAGACAAAAAAAAAAAAATATTGTTGTAGGCAGGCAGGATTGAACCCGTGACACGAAGGTGGAAGAGAAAGTGAAAAAAAACTGACATCTTACCGTTACTACATAAGCGACCAGAAGTTCAGAACATTGAAATTAAGTACAGTCATTCCAACCGATACGATGACTAGCAAAAATGACGATGCAAAAAAAAAAAAAAAAAACGACCCTCCTTGTAGAAAAGTGCCCAGTTGAGAGTGAAGGAATTAATGTTTTTAGCCAATTTTCGATATTTGTTGTCCGAAAGGTTGAGCTTCAAACGATACTGATCTCGTGAAAATCCATCGCCTCTGTCGAAAGTTTTAGGCAGACATACAAACATACATACATACATTCAAACAGACAGGTGAGATTTATATTCATCAAGTTTGTATGGCGCAAGATGTATAAAAATGCTTACAATCTTGAACGTCTTGTTTGCTGTATTAAACAGTTCTATCTTGTTTAAACTTTTTTTTTTTCATTTCTTTTCATAGAAATAAAGTTTGTATTTAATTTTTTGCTTGAATTTCAACCTTTTCTGGAATTTTTTTGTTTTTTTACTGACTCTAATTTAGGACATTGCCAAAATGTAAAAGAATGAAGGCTGATAAATTGGAAGTAGGCACCTTTATGAAATATCAAAATGATGATGAGGAGGTTAAGAAGTAGTAGGTGACATTTGATGTCCAAAATGAAATTGCTTGAAATTAGTGTTGGGACGATGAATTGGGAATCAGAAAAATCAGAAGATTTGGGGGTATTGGAATCGGAAAAATTGATGCCTGTTTTCCGATGGCAAAACGATTCTCTTAATTGTCTTTTTTTTTTTTTTTTTTTTTTTTTTTTTTTTTTTTAATTTTGTTTAAAGCAAAATCTTCCATTCCTGACAATAATAATAAAATAAATGTTTATTGATTTTAAAATACCAGTAAGGCTAAAATTGATAGATCATCCTCCACAAGTGTATTTTGACGTTTAGGAAAATATCTGCATATTTAACATGCGTTTTTTTGAAAATCGAGAGAAATAACAATCTTATAGTTAAATATTTATAGATTTATAAAGAATTGGAATCAGTAATTGTATCGGAACCAGGAATTTAGTAAAGAATCAGTAATTGTATCGGAATCGGGGGGGGGGGGAAATATCGTAATCGTCCCATCACTACTTAAAATGGTTTCTGGCATATCTCTACCCATCCTCACTTGAATTAATAAAAACAAATTAAAACATTCAAAGCCAATCAGATGCATTTCTATTAATTTATAAAATTTGCCGTTTTGATCAACCCTGAATTCATAAGAACCTAAACATTTCTTCAATAAACAGTTGAGGCAAAATCCACAATAGAGCTTGCTCTCACCCTTCTCACGGACTTGGGGTTGCTATCTCAACTCACACATGCACACAGTCATAAGCTGACAATAATGCACATAAATCATTAACTATTTTCATTATTGTCTGCTCATCGAAAACAAATGTATAAACTTTTAAATGTTCCTGACTTTTCTCTACAATGAAAACAAATGAACACTGACTCTTATTAATAACTTTTAATCCAATATAATTGGATTGAGTGGAGAAGTTTCGATTATGATTTTTCAGACCTTCAGAATTTACGGTCCTTAAATTATCGATTCAGACTTTTTTGATATCTCGGTTAAAGATTCCTCCTTGTTTTGACAGACATTCTATGTTTACATATCTATATGAACTTCCATTTTAAACATGGTATTTTATATCTTGTTTTGTGAATTTATGCTTTTTAATTCATTTAATTGGCTTGTGTTTATCACGTTTCTATTGTGCTCATACACATTTGAGTAGAAACCTTAAAAGTTTTCAATAAAATGTCTCCCTAAAACCGGCTCTCCCCAAAATCTCCTCCCACCCCCCAAAAAGGGGACTTCCAGATAGTAAATGATTTTTGCCAAACTAGATAACTAAATCTATGGTTTGTTATCAACCATTTTTTTCGTTTGCATATCTCAACTAAATCTATGGTTTGTTATAAAACTTGTGAATCGTTGTTAAATTCTTGGAGGTCTATTCTGCACAAGTACCTTGAAGCTCCCATGAAAGATTATTTATACTTTATGTGACTGAAAGATATATTTAGGTATTTAATTCCTATTTCAGTCACATAAATTATTTCGAGTTGAAAAGAAAACACACGCACACAAGTTGGATTATTTTGTGTTCTTTTTCCATACAATAAAAATGTTTGCTCTTTTTATCAGCAGCAGTCCTTTTCTTTTCTTCTTTTTTCTCTAACCAACAACAAAATTAAACATGAATGTGATGGCGTCCAACATTCAAGACATGTTGAGCAAAAGATCCATCTTTTATTCTGCCACGTCACGTTGTAGGAAAACGCATGACTTACCTAACTAGCACGTGTGCATAATTCAACGGGTCGGTCGTGGAACGAAATGAATGAAGAAGAAAGGAACAAAAATGGCTGCCTTATCTCTTTATATGCCTGCAATGTTACCACTTGATATGCAGATGAGATGCTCCTGGTTGAAGATAAAAGAGGGTTGATTTTTCAGAGACTATGTTCATTTTGAAGTTGGATTTTGAAGAAGTAAGTTCGATCAGCAGAAGTGCGTTTGGAGTTGAGAGAAGGTGTGTTACGTATACAGAAGTTTGAAAGTTGGAAGTTTGGGCAACAGTGTTGAACTTAACCAAGAAATTGGTGATGTGAAGGGCAGAAGAAATAACAAGTCAGTTATTTAATTATATGCATGAAAGTTTTGCAAAAGAACAAAGGAAAGAAATTCAACTCAGCTTTTTTTCTTTTAGTTGAAGTAAAAGGCATTTATTTCTGGTACTTTCCAAACTATGTCTGCATCTTGGTTTTACAAGTCTCTTCATTTGCCATGTGGTTAACAAAACTCTGCTATATTTCTCTTCCCGCATTGACACATCTGCTTAAGTCACCCACCTGGTTCCAAATATCTCTCCGCCTTTTCTTTTCATTCTCTTTCTTCATTGTGATGTCAACTCGCACCACAGCTTGGTCATTTGCCATTGCTTTTACATAATATCCATGGCTTCATTACTTTGGTACCATATTAAATTACTGATCTTATTTATTTTCTATCTTCCAATAGGAAGCTACTTACAATTGGGGTCCTGGATATGACCTTAAACTATATCCGATGGTGAGGCCCCAGCTTGTGGGCTTTGGGGAGCATGTAGTCAACCCTTAATTGCCATTGCTCCCAGGTCCACTCTGACCCGGTGTGGTATCCCACCTATGGGTTGAATAGAAACTGACTTGAAAAAGAAAAAAAAAAATATTTATATATTTTCTTCACAATCACTGGATTCGGCATTAAATGACCTAAAAAGGGTTGATATGCCGTAAAACAAAAACAACCAACCAACCTTGCAATTGATTAACTACACTAGACTATATGATATGACTGGGTCATTGTTGCAATATTATTGGAACAATGATATTAGGTATAATCACAAATATTTGGATGATTATATTTATAACCCAGGGTGATAAGAACAGACTAATCAGATATTAGAATTTCTGTATAAATATACTGAATCTCTTTGATTTTTTTGTTTGTTTTGGTCCTAATTTTTTTTATCTTAACATGAAGGGAACTATGCTTTGCTGACCCTGATGTGATTAATACTACCACTTTTTTATCTGAAACTTTTTAAAATTCACAGCTTCTCTGACTGGATTGATGCTGCCAATTCTTGCTTGAGACATTTAATATTTGCAATTAGATAATTTACTTATTTAGTAAGGGGTTACTATTTGGGATCATATATGACAGGGGATTGTGGGGAGTTGAGTAGCAAGATGTCTGTTCACGTGACATTTAAATTTCTGCATGTCGGTACAGTTAGGAGACAGGAAACGGGGAGGGAATTCCAAAGTCTAGCAGTTAGAGGAAAGAAACTATGGGAGTAGAAGGCATTCTAGCATCTAGGGACCTCAACAGTGAAGAGGTGGGATGTTGCTGCTTGTCAGGTTGGTCAAGAGTACGTCGAGGAGACACAAGTGTTGTAAGTTCATCAGAACACGTCCCATTGAAGTACTTGTAAAACAGGCACAGGGATGCAATGTTGTGGTGATGGGACTGAGGTTGGAGCTTGGTTGATAATGCGAGACCTATTAGATTTGAGTACTTGTTTTTGGACCCTGTCTAAGAGTGAGAGATTAGTGGTAAATGCACCATCCCAGATGTGGCCTGGTGCTACCAGATCAGGCTGTCTGAAGATATTCCTGAGACGAAATGCACCTAACATTGATGTTTTTTGTTTTTCTACTTGCTTTTGCAAAACTTTATGTTCTGCAAAAACAAAAACCCACCTTTTTCCCCTTTTTCTTCTGCCCATTTCCCCTTTCTCTTTCTATCTCCCCCAGTTCTTAACTGTTTTTCTAAATACTGTAACCCTTTACCCTCTCCCATTGCAAAACTCATTCATGTTCTGCAGGGCAGGGAACAAAAACGATAAAATCCACTATAAAACAACCAAACCAAACATTACAAACTAGCGATTAAAGATACAAAGAGTTTGAAGAATAAAAACTTTCTACAAAAATAAGTGGATGCAACATGAATACTATTTTCAAAATAACTGGATTCGGCATTAAATAACCCGAAAACGGTTGATATGCCGTAAAACAAAACTACCAAACCAAACCAGATGTGGTAACAATACTCTATGCATGGGCTAATTGTGGCTTTGTAAAAGTATACGATACTCTTAGGTGTGAGTAATTTTGTAGCACGGTAAAGAGAGCCCACTTTCTTTGCAGCAGCCTTGGCAATGTCCTCAATGTATTTGTTCCAACTCATGTTGCCTCTGAATGCTAAACTGAGGAGTTTGAGGATGAGATCTCACGTAGGGAGTTATTTGTCATGAGAATCAGAGGTTGAGAATTTTTTTGTTACATTATTTATCTGATTTTTGCCTTATATTTTGTCAGGTGGTACCTGCAAAGCGACCACAATGTCCCTTGGCACGTGATGAGCTTGGCCGCAGCACATGGTCTTTCCTTCACACAATGGCTGCTTACTATCCTAATGAACCCAACACACAGCAACAAAGAGAAATGAAGACTTTCATCAACCTTTTCTCAAAATTTTACCCGTGCGATGATTGTGCCGAGCATTTAAGAGAAGAGTAAGTTATCACATAGAAACTTTGGTTTTGCGTTAAATTCACATGTCATCATTGTTTGTATTTCGTGAAAAAATAATATTTTAAACAGATGAACTACAGATTTTAATAGAATAAGCTTCGCAATGATTAGGTGCATATGCAACGTAAAGCCAAATCTAAAACATTAGGTCAAACGCTGTAGTTGATTATTCATATTGTTATCTTGAGTGTTATTTTCACAACATTTTTGTTGATCTAACCTCTGACCTTTCTTCAAGTGTATCTTGTCAAACGACAAATGGCATCCCTTATTTGTTCATCAAGAGGCGCCATAGTTACTACCATCCTGCAAGAGCTTCGCCACTGCCACAGGCCTTGGATGAACAATACTAACATCCTTTCGCCTGTGTTGGTAGAATGAATCGCTCAAAGACAACAACAGCAGCACTGAAAGAAAATCTCCCAGCAGGCTCTGAACTCCTTCAAAAAGAGTGGGTAACACTCAACCAGGCCCAAGTGAAGATTGTCAAAACACTGAACAACCTGCACAAGTGCGGGTATGTACTAGATGCTCAGTGTCACTGCGGTGCTAATGTGCAGACTATTGCACACATTCTCACAAACTGTCCTCAAGTTGAGCCATGCTCCAATGTGAACTTTATGCCCGACAATAGATCTCGAAATGAAGTGAAACGCTATGATCATGATGATGATCATCATCATCTTATCGAACTTGGGAATTTTTCTGTTGAAGTTTAGAATCTGCACTGATACTCAATCCTCATCCCCCCCCCCCAAATTCAGAAACGTTATATCAAAACTTGATGTTTTTCACAGTTTTAACCATGTTGAAAGAAGCAAGTAGACACCCAAGACTGGACACCAAAACCAAGCGTTCGAAGAAGACACGGAAAGAAACTACCAGGCATGTGGAGAAAGTGGCTTACCTTTAAAGAGGCTGCGTGTTTGTGCCTGCAGAGCACAAACTACGAATCAAGATGGCGCCCGCATGCATTTATGTGGAAAAAAGTCTCGTGGAATCTCGTACCCTGATTCCATAAATAACGAGGAAAGAAAAGCGGGAAGAGAGACGATTTTGAGTCACGAAAATGAACGGACGTGTGTAAAAGAAGAGGTAGAAGAAAAGAGTGTGGTGAACGAAACAAACGACTCGGTTGAAAGTAGAGTTGTAACGAACACAAGCTATTCCGGCATGACGTCAGGATTTGACCCCAAGCTAATTCCCTTGTTTGATGGCAGTAGCACTGATCACTCAGTGCAGGAATGGGTGGAAAAAGCAGAATTAATATGTCAGCTCAGTGGGGTGAAGCGTATAGAATGCGTGGTCCCAATGCGCCTCACTGGGGGAGCATATGCAGTATACCAGCAGTTGGCTGATGAGGAAAAAACAGATTTTGCCTGCATCAAGCGCGCCCTTTTTACAGCATTTGCATTAGATCCAATTACTGCATGGAAGGAATTCATGGCCCGAAAATTACATCCCGGGGAAACGGTGGATGTGTATCTGGCTGAGCTAAAAAAGCTATCGGTCCTTTTTGGAGGGATGTCAGACAAAGGCTTGGTGTGCGCCTTTGTTGCAGGATTACCTAAGAGTGTGGAAGATCTGCTCCGTGCCTCATCCCAAGTGGACGAGATGGATATATCGGAAGTATTGGCGCGGGCATGAGCAATACTAAAGAAAATCCCTAACACTATAGACCAAGTGGCAGCTGTACAACCATCACAGGTTGGATTGCAGGACCTGGGCGCAGCTACAACCTGCTATAAGTGTGGAGGACCCAACCATTTGGCCCGTGATTGTCTTTCGTCATGTCAACCAACTCGGAAACTTGACGGGCCGCAGTGCTACAAGTGCAAAAAACGCGGACACCTGGCCCGCACCTGTCCGGGAAACGGGCAAGGGGAAGAAGCTACAGCGCCAATCTTCTCCCCAGATCGTCATTGAGCAGGGCGCTACCCACTGTAAGCATACACATTAATGGAAGCGAGCGCCTCGCGCTTGTGGACACTGGGTGCACCCAGACTCTCGTAAGCAAGATATGCTGTGCCACTTGGAAAGCAGAGAGAATTCCGGTACTAACTGTAGGCGGAGTTTCACTAGCCTCTTGTGGGGTGAGCATTATCCGCGCAAGCATCAACGACAGGCCTGCAGTAGCCGTGCGAGACCTGGTGATGGAGGGAGAGCTTCTCGGGTACGACCTACTCCTGGGTATGGACTTGATTACACAACTGGGTGGAATTACCGTGGACAGAACTGGCAAGGTACAGTTCTCCCGATGTGAGGAACATGTTTGTGCTGCCATAACTCTCAACGAGCCTGACTTTCATGCAGAGTATGATAGAAACACCAATGCATGGACGGCGTCTTGGAAGTGGTCAAACGATCAGCCACCAATATCCTTGCGAAACTGGTTATCGGAATATCCCCCACTCATGTGGCTAAGGGAACAGTATGAAGAAGAACTGCAAATGTGGATCGACAATGGCTGGCTTCTTCCATACCCAGAGGATGAGCTTGGCCCCCCGCGAAGGCTGATTCCCTTGATGGCCGTTGTACAAAAGACCAAACAAAAGGTCCGCCCCGTCCTAGACTACCGTGAGCTCAATGAGCATGTCGACCCATATACAGCAAGGGCTGATGTGTGTGCACTCAAATTAAGGGAGTGGCGACAGCAAGGATCGAACATGGCAACTCTGGACCTACGCAGGGCCTATCTGCAAATGCGCATTGAGAAGAAATTGTGGCCATTTCAGACTGGAAATTAGAGGAACCCGATATTGTCTAACCAGGCTAGAGTTTGGTCTAAATGTGGCCCCAGGCATTATGACAGCAATCATGCATGCTATCCGGCAGCAAGATGAGGCAGTGCAACAGGCAACATCCTCATACATCGATGATATATTCGTCAATGAGAATCTCATGTCAGCGCAATCGGTTAGAATGCACTTTGAAAGCTTTGGACTGACATGTAAGGAACCAGAGCGTCTGTGCGATGGAGCAAAAGTTCTCGGCCTGCACGTGCGCAATAGCAAGGAGGGACTTTGCTGGAGAAGAGGAAGTCACGTTCCCAAGGTCCCATCAAACATCACTCGACGAACAGTGTTTTCGCTTTGTGGAAAGATGGTAGGCTATTTCCCTGTATGTTGCAGTTGGCTCAGGGTGGCCGTGGCAGCCATAAAGAGACGTGCAACAGCCGTGTCGTCGGGATGGGACGATGCAGTACACGATGTCACCCTATGGAGCATGTTGACAGAGACTGTGTCCAGAGTGACCAGTGATGACCCCGTTCAGGGAAAGTGGTGCGTCAGCGGGAATGAGTTCACGGTCTGGGTGGATGCTAGTTCACTGGCCCTTGGAGTTGCCCTTGCAGTTAATGATTCCATTATTGAAGATGCCTGTTGGCTTCGGCCAGAGAATGATTCGAGGCACATAAACCTGGCCGAACTTGATGCCACATTGAAGGGCGTTAACTTGGCGCTTCAATGGCACGCCAAGGTTCTACATATCATGACTGACTCGGCATGCACTCATCGGTGGATAACCGATGCATTAAGTGGAAGAGCACGGCTGACGACACGAGCATTGAGTGAGATGTTAATTCGAAGACGGCTTGTCACCTTGGTCGACACCATCACAGAGTACGACCTGACCGTGGACGTAGTGTTGATCAAGTCTGCGCTCAACAGAGCAGATGCTTTGACAAGAGTCCCTCAACGATGGCTTCTGGCTGGTGCTCGGAGAGATGCTGATAATCTGCAAAACACATGTGCAGCAGTTGTATGTAATGTGGATGCAGCACGCATCATGGACATTCATCGACAGTGTGGACATCCTGGCATCAAGCGGACACTGTACTTTGTCAAGATGATTGATCCAGGAGTAGGAAAAAAAGATATCCAAAGAGTGGTGGAAAGTTGCGAGGCCTGCCAATCCATCGACCCAGCTCCAGCACGATGGAAGAAAAGGGAGTTAGGAGTGAGTGGTAAGTGGCAGAGAGTGGGCATGGACATCACACACTACGGTGGCAACCACTTCCTTACCCTCATCGATTGTGGGCCTACACATTTCGCAGTCTGGAGACTCCTCGGGCGCTAGGACTCTTGCAACATTATTCGCCAGCTGTCATCCGTGTTCTGTGAAAGAGATGCGCCTGATGAAGTGCTGACGGACAACGACCCAGCCTTTTGCAGCCATCAGATGAGGCAGTTCTTACAAGAATGGGGTGTGCGGCTGCGGCTTAGATGCGCTTATGTGCCTTCTGGCAATGGTATAGCTGAGAGAAGCCATCGCAGCATCAAAACAATTGCAGCCAGGAAGCAGTGCACCATCGCAGAAGCTGTGTACTGGTATAATCTCATGCCAAAGGATGGCGGCGTCTCCAGGAACGGCGCCTGCAAACGCAATCTATCAGTACCGTGTCCAAGAAAAAGGAATCCACCCCGATACAACTGTGGCCACTGAGATAGAACGGAATCGATATGCCAAAGGGGATGCTGTCTGGGTGAAGCCGCCAGGAAACCGATGTACTGACAAGTATAAACAAGGCACAGTGACCGATGTGGTGAGTCAGCAGTGTGTCCAGGTTGATGGCGTACCCCGTCACGTTAGGGACCTACGGCCGGCGACACATGTACCACCTCCAGTGGACGATGAGAGTGATTCTGACTCTGAGACGAGTGGGCCATCGCTTTGGTTTGCACCATCCCTATCAAGCAGTGACTCTGATATCAGTAACCTCCACGGAGATGAAGCCTTCCCCAACCATCAGGCGGTGGATGAGAGCGCACGCGAAGACGAGAGCAGCACTGTCCCCCTTCGTAGAAGCACCCGACGGCGGCGATCACCCCCCCCTGTCGTCTCTGTGATCATGAGATCAGTGGGGAGTGTGGAGAAAGTGGCTTACCGTTAAAGAGGCTGTGCGTTTGTGTCTGCAGAGCACAAACTAAGAATCAAGATGGCGCCCGCATGCGTTTATGTGAAAAAATGTCTCATGGAATCTCGGGGAATCTCGGAGAATCTCGTACCCTGATTCCATAAATAACGAGGAAAGAAAAGCGGGAAGAGAGACGATTTTGAGTCACGAAAACGAACGGACGTGTGTAAAAGAAGAGGTAGAAGAAAAGAGTGTGGTGAACGAAACAAACGTAGAGTTGTAACGAACACAAGGCAAGACCATAAACAGTGGCAAATAGACACAGTTAATTCTGACAATCGTGATCACTGGAGATTTTAGAGTAAGAACAGCCAGACAGCATTGAACCTCTTGTTGAAAAAGACATAAATGATAAACCTGGATAGTGGACAAGTGAATGAAGTTTGAACTATCTGAGGAAACCCATTATGATGTCATCCTGCAATGTCTAAGTTTTGATGAAAAAACCCCAATCTTTTCCATTGTATGGAAAAGACTTATTGAAATAAACTTTTGTTTAAAAATTATTTGTTACACCATTGCATTGAAATCACATCCTATAAACTATCTTTATATATATAATACACACACTGCTTCAAGCAAACTACATCAATCTATTATTCATTTATTAGTCTTAAAAAATATAATTTTTTGAACCTTTATTTTACTTACAATATTTCGGTCTATGCAGTACTAATTTAAATTTTGAGCATTTATTAGAAAAGTTAAATTATCTTATATATATATATATATATATATATATATATATATATATATATATATATATATATATATATACTATAGTGCATATAAGCATGTGTAAGAAAATCAACAGCAGCTGTAGGATAGCTGGCCAGTGAAAATATTAGCAGCAGCTGTTAAAGCACGTATGCAAATTAGCAAATGTGCATGAGCTTTCATCACCAGAAAAGGATAAAAAATACTTCACCTGGTCGAGAAGACAAGCAAGCTGAGTGCTGGGTAAGATGGACGTGAAAGTTGAGGGTGAGAAAGTGCTGACTAGTAGCAACAAAGACTTTTAAAAACTACATGTGTGTGTGAAAAGACTTTGGAAAAATAATGAAATGCATTGTTTTGGAAGAACCACAAATGCATTTCATTTGCACTTAAAAAAATTTTGAGTTAGATTTTTATTTCATTCCTTTGTTTGCTCCTGTGATGGTACCCACGTTACACACACACACGTGCATGTGTATATATATATATATATATATATATATATATATATATAAAACTATTATCATATAAAAGGAACTTTGTGTATGTGTGAGTTTGTTTCCTATGAATTCCTAAACGACTGGATAGATTTTTTAAAAATTTCATACAAATGTACTTCATGTGCTTGGTAGTGTTCTCAGATAGATTTTGTATCAAAATGTCTTTGATAATAATCGATAATTGAAAAAAATCAGGGATATGAATAAAAATATTTTTCCTATTCCGAAAATTTGATGCAGCATATTATTAGGTCACTGCATGTGTTTTTGCTGATTTAAAATTTCATCTTGAGAATAAGAAATTGTGTTTTGAAAAATCTTTGTTCATAACAATAACGACCTTTGCTCTCTATAACTTGAGTCCATCTATCAACGAACTTATAAATGCCTTGCTTGTAAAATTCTTTAGGTCTTGATGTGAAATATGAGTTTAACTCGTGTTCAGTTTTTTCTCATAGCAGCCATCCAAATGGTTTTGTAATCCTCGAAATAAGTAATAATCTGAGGGAGTTAGGTGAAGAGAATATGCAGGATGGGGCAAGATTTCCCAACCAAATTCTCTTAGATCTTTAGTCAGTTGGGTTGTGTGAGGACGAGCATTATCATGATTGAAGACGAATCCCTTTTTATTGACAAAAGAAGGTCGTTTTCAGGTCAACATTTGTGAGAATAATGCAGGCCTGAAAACGTGAATTATATTTTAATAATCAAAAAGAATAAGTTACAATTTTTTTTTTTTTTTTTTTTTTTTTTACATGCGGGTCACCACTTATCAAGGCCTGGAAACCACTCGGGGATAAGGGTTATTGCGTGTAAAGTAATCAATGGGATAGTGTCGTAGTAATCGTTAGTAATCATGGTGATATGTTCAAGTAATAACAATATGCATAAAATAAATTACAATCGTTTAAAACACTTCTACAAACTGTTTAGTATTAGAGTGCAGTATTCATTTTTTTAAAAAACTTTTGGTTATTTTTCTTACTAGTGAGTTACTAGGTGTGTCAGAAATTTCGTGAAAATAGTGAATAATTCCACCCCATCTTTCCAAGCTTATAACTCCTCGAAAAATGTAATTCAAGCCCTAATTTTTTTTTTCAATTAAAGGAACAAGGACCAAGGTTTCATTAAAAAAAAAACGTGTTTTTTTTTTAAAAAGGTTTTAAACTTCGGACTTTACAGGTAAATTTCTAAAAAACTACTTTTTTTGTTTTAAATTGGAATATATTATTTATTGATCTTTTCTCTTCAATTTGTGATATATAACATTTTGGTACATAAATTAATTATTTACTTTTTAATAGACATTTCAAAATGGGAAGTGTGAATTATTCGACCCCCTGTCTTTCCAAGCTTATAACTTATCGAAAAATGTAATTCAAGCCCTAATTTTTTTTTTCAATTAAAGGAGCAAGGACCAAGGTTCCATTAAAAAAAAAAGAAAAAACAAATAACATGGTTTAAAAAAAAAGGTTTTAAACTTCAAACTTTACAGGTAAAATTCTAAAAACACTACGCTTTTTTTGTTTTAAATTTGAATATATTATTTATTGACCTTTTCTCTTCAATTTGTGAGTAAATTAATTATTTATTTTTTCGGTGAGTAAATTATTTACTTTTTAATAGACACTTGAAAATTGGGGGTGGGGGCGTGAATTTAAAAAAAAACGTTTGTCTAAAATATTATATTCGGTTTATTGAAAAGAACATAAAATTTCACATTGACCCTGAAAATATCGTAAAAATAGAATCAATAGAAAAATTTTGATAGATTTTTAAAGTTTAAAAGTTGAAAAATATTGAGTTCGGAAAATTCATTACTGTTTAAAAAAAAAAGAAAGTTTCTATTACTTTTAAAACAACTTTGATTGTTTATTTTGGAAGTATAATCCATAAAGAAAATAAATAACCCACTTTTAACAGAGAAATTACGAGATTTTTATATTTTATTCGCAGTTTCGTGTTAGGGGTGTCAAAAATTCCTACAAAAATTCTGATACACCTAGTGAGTTACCACGTTATCAGGGCCAAAAATTGAATTACAGAGAGGGCAATTCATGACAAGTATTTTTGACATTGGATTCGAAAACAATTATGTTGTAGCCGTCTTGTGGTAGTGTTATCTAGAGATGAAAAGTTCTGGAAAAAGATACCCCTGTCCATGGAAATTCCTCCTGATGCTAGATACCCAGTGAGAAAAAGGAAAGTTTTTTTTTTCGGTTGAAGTAAAGAGACAAGTTCTGGTTATTTTGCATAAAAGGTTATTGATACAAGGGAAATAACTCTGTTTGACTAAGTTAAAAGTCTTAAAGACTTCAACATTATTTTTAAATAAAAACTTTAGGGTTCCAACTTTTATGGAAAAATAATGAATCTCTTAGTTAAACTGAGTTATTTTCTTTACAACAAAAGTGCCCAAGTTATGTCCTCAGTCTGAGAAGGAGAAATCTTCCTAAATTCTTTTTACTTATGGTGTTTTTGTGCATACAAATATATACTCGCTTATCTGTCAGTTTTCTCTGTACCTTAGTGACACACACTCGTAATAACTTTAAGTCATTCTGCATAAGATTGACGTCACAAATCAAATTCTGGGATATATTTGAGAACCTAGTATTTTCCGGCGTTGTCCGACTCCAAAACTTGGCACTGCCCAGCCATAACTCAACATCTAAACATAGCCTAGTGAGGAAGCAAGTACTCTCTGAAACTTAATTTAATATCTTTACATTCTGTCATTAAAGGCTTTCTCAGTTCAGTCTAAGACGAAACCAAAGGATACTAAGAAGTGTCTGTTCTGGTTGATTGCCAAAGAAAAAAAAAAGAAACTAATAAATTTTTTCTTTATCTCTTGTTTCCATATCTATGCTCTGCCTACGTGACTTGACTTTTAATTTCAATGGTATTGAAGTTTTTTCCTATTGAGTTACACTTTGTGTAATGACTATATTTTTTAAATCATTTTTTCCGAGAAAGAGCATAGACGTTTAGAGTTGATGTTGTGAGTTATGGTTTAAGTTGAGGAGTGGGTCTGAATTGCTACATAATGGACACTATTCTAATAGTGTAACATTACATGATCTTACACGTTACTTTCATCTATATATATAAAAATAAAATTGTAAATAAATAAATAAAAATTCATGTCGGCATTTTTTCTTTTTTAACAAAAGTTTTTTATTACACGTTACTCTCCTGTTGCGACACAACTTTAAAAGTCTCTTGCTGCCACATGTCCATCTAGCCTAGCTCGCATTTGTCTTTCCTCTGACCGTATGTCGGCCACAGCTGCCTATTCTCGTCCACGACTTTACACGTCTATTTTCTTTGATACACACTTTGCTTCCTAGCACATGGTGTCCCTTTTTCTCTTTTTATTGTTGCGCCAACTCACACTTCCTAATTTGCATATGTACATTTTTTGGCTGCTGCTGCTACTATCTTCTCAAGCCAGCCATCCTTTGCTGCTGCTAATATTTTCCCATGCGTTCATATGCACCACATTACAATAAAACTGTTGATAAACTCATACTTGCTGCTTGTTAATTGTTTATTTTGTCCAAAAAAAGAATTCTTTTACGCTATCCAGAAAGATATCAGCTTTATCAAAACATGCGCGGTATCTTCAATAAGTTTCCAGATTTTTTCGTAAGGGATTTTTATTGATAGTACACACATGAAACTATAGTTACATTATGAAATAATCTCCTCCAGCTGCAATGCGCTTATTGTACCGTTTCTTGTGTCAGTGATTCTTGCCACAGCCTCTTTCATCTCCTCAATTGTCTCATAACGACAGTCTCTAAAGTTTTCCTTGAACTTAGGGGATAACCAAAAGTTACAGGGAGCAAGGTCTGGACTATAATGATGGTGAGAAACTGTCTTTATGTTCATCTTGGTCAAATAGTCTGTGACAAGGATAGCATTGTGCACCAGTGCATCTGCACAAATCTTCCGCATTTTCATTTTGTGTATGTACTTATTGTCTTTATAGACACACGATGGTCCTTATTCATGAAATTCTTTATTTGGCCAATCAACTCTGGTGTTCTGACTTCTTTACTCCTCCCACATCTTTCATTATCCCTCACAAGCTCCCTGCATTCCTTGAATCTCTTATGCCACTCAAAAACTGATACTCGATTCATGCAAGATAGTCCAAAAGCAGTCTGAAGCATTCCATACATTTCTGTGGTATTTTTTCAAAGTTTAAAACAAAATGTTCTTGCATACCGTTCTTCTAATATGTTCTCATGTCCAGATTGCATTTTTGAATTTCACCAGCTGTGACAATCGGGCTTCAGTAAGGGTGTATTCCAATTCCTGCTGTAGCTGTTCATTTGGACCTGAAATCATAAAAATTGGTCAGTCATTTCCTAAAATGTATAGCAATAACATCCTGAATTTTCAATAGTCTACGACAATTTTAAAAGCCTGTACAAAAAAGTTAGGAAACTTATTAAAGGCACCTCATATTTGTTAATTAAATATATTTTTCATTCGTACTAGTAAGTAATAATTTATTAAAAAACAAACAACATATATAAGAAAAAAAAAAAGCAAAAAAGAAAATGGTAAAAGTCACCCAGGACACCCCCTGGTAGATAGATACATCTAGTTTATAAAATGTTCGAATCATTTTATTTTTTTAAATAACTCCTTTTACTTGTTTTCTTTCTGCATAATTTATATGATTATAGATTTCCATAATAAACCACTGCAATACCTCGTATTTAAAAAAACGTAATACAATTAACTTATTTGTTCAGTGAATTTGATTTTCTTTTCACATTCTTGCTGATCCTTAAAAATTTAGATTTTAGAATAATTTTTTAATGCTTGTCCAAATTCTCCATATATTAAAAAACAAAACAACAATGTACGTATTTGTGACGAAAAAAAATATTGTATCCCTATAATCACTTAAATCAATTACATAATTTTTAAGCAATTAATGAGAATTCATCAACATTACAACAAAAATCTTGCAAGTTTGAATTATACTGAGTTATCTCCCTTGTTTTTTGAGACTGTTTTCAAAATGGCATTGTGAGATGGCCGTCATTAGTTGGCCATAGATTTTATTTTCTTATTTAAAAATAAAACAGCTTGATTAATTTCTATAGTTTTTGAAATATAATAATAGTTTTTGGAATATAATATTTTCTTTTTGTCACAGCGATATACATCATACAGATTTTTCTTTACTTCTGGTTTTTAATGTAGGGGAAATTATGGATAAGCACCTAATTTTTGTTGTCAATATTTCTAACAAAACTTCCGTAATTCTATCAAGCTTTTGTTTAACAAGGGAGACAATTCTGATTGCCATGTGGCGTTAAATTTTATCTTCAAATAAAATCGTTCTGCAATCATTTGTCAAAGCAATGTACCTATTCCAATGACGTATTTGGATTAAGTCATTTATTTGGTAAATTTGAATTTCTTTTGACATGCTCAATGATCCTTTAAAGTGGGGTTTCCCAAACTTCAGGACACCATGGAGCCCTTAAGCAAGGCAAAAGTTTTTCACAGAGCACTAACAAGATACTTTTTTAAATACATATAAAAAAAATATTAATTCCAAATTTTTACACTAACTAACTTACAACCATTTTTTGTTTTTGATTAATCAAAAATTGTTGCATTTTTTGTTAATTTATTTTTTATTTTCTTTTTCATAAACCATTCTGAAACTCTTTACACCTGTAGTTATGTATCATATCTTTTTACACCTGTAGTTATGTATCATATCTATTTCCAGTAAAAAAGATTAATAATTAAATGTCTGCAGTCATTTAATTTTTCCATATAAAGCATTTGGTTCTCTATAAAAAAGGGCTTGTGGAGCCCCTTAGCCTCACTCACAAAATGCCACAGAAATGTATGGAATGCTTCGGACTGCTTTTGGACCATCCTGCATGAATCAAGCATCGGTTTTTGAGTGACATAAGAGATTCAAGGAAGGCAAGGAGTCTGTGAGGGATAATGAGAGGTGTAGAAGAAGTAAGTCAGAACACCAAAGTTGATTGGCCAAATAAAGAATTTCATGAATAAAGACCGTCGTGTGTCTATGGAGACAAGTGCACAGTATGATGACAAGGAACTGAAGATGCGGAAAATTTGCATGAATTTTGCCCCAAGTGTGCTCCATCCTTGTCACAGACTATTTGATCAAGATGGGCATCAAGACAATTCCTCATCCATTGTATTAATCTCATGTTATTTCTGTCCATGCAACACATATCCTCAACCATCACTGGCCAGATTTCACTTCTAAATAACAGCAATAAATTTGTCATCCAAAGTCAGATTTATTGATATAGATAAAGTACATATGGACTATAAACTCTGTTTAATAAATCTGAAATAGTAAAGTATAATCTGAAATAAGAAACATTTTTTTTAAATTTCTAAAAATATGAAAGCAATTTTCTTTATTTTAGAATTTCTAGAAATATTTAAAATTTCTAGAAATATACAAGCCATTTTCTAAATTTTTGAATTTCTAAAAATATAAATATTTTCTTAATTTTTAAATTTCTGGAATTGTCTAAAATTTTTAGAAATATATAAGCAATTTTCTTAATTTTTGAATTTCTAGCAATTTTATATTTCTAGAAAAGTTATGTTCTTTATTTTAAGTCAATTGAATCTGATTTTTTTTTTTTGTTTGATTTTCTCAGAATTGAAATGTAAAATTTGCTTTTGTTCTCATTTCAGCTTGAAAACAAATCAGCCAGACACAACATCTCGTCACAACTTATCGCAGTGGATGTGTCGTGCACACAATCGAGTGAATATTATGCTGGGCAAATCTGAATTTGATTGTTCGAAAGTTGATGAACGTTGGCGAGATGGATGGAAAGATGGAAGCTGTGATTGACGGATGTTTGGAAATTAGGATATCTAAAAATGGGTGGTGGTGGAATTCATTCTTCCATTCACCGCTACAAAAAAAAAAAAAAGAAAGAATTAATTTAAAACCAACATAAACAATTTATTCTCTATTTTTATATGAAATTATTGAAACAGAAACAAAGTAAAATGGCAATAAAAAAATATAAAAAACTTCATGCTTATCAACAAACTTTTAAATCTGTTGACAATTAAAAAAACAAACTATTTTGACTTTTTTTCTGCTGCTATAAAATTCCATAATTTTTCAATTTGGTCTTTGGTTTATAAGTTATTTTCAGTAAAGAAATACTTGTCTAAACGAGTGGGGAAACTTGAAAATATGTTTTGTTTTTTCACTAATTTATTATGTAAAGAGCAAATCTTTGTATGACCAATTAAAACTTGAAAAATACACAACAAATACCCACAAAGAGAAAATAATCCCTTCAACTGCATTTCGTCTGAAGCTTTGTATTGGTGGGATTTTGAATGAGTTAAGTGCTTGGCATCTTGTGTTTTGATCACATATTTTTTTTTTTAATCTTTTTGAGCAATAACGATATTTTCTTAGACAAAAACTAACGTTGAAAAATCTGGCATCAATTCTTCAATTAATCAATCAATTCAATTCTTCAAAATCATTCAATTCAATTCTTGAGACATTTGATCACCAAAATCGGATGTTAACAAACCTTTACCAAATATAACGTCTATCCCGCAGCATGTGTCCACTGTAAAACTAATTAACTTGACAACTGCTATTATTGTAGGATATAAAAGTTGAATGGAAAAATAATGCACTTCTTGAAATATTGTGATATCATCACTAGGGCTGTGACAACAGAATATTCTTTTCATTCTTTTGACTCAAGTATTTAATCAATACAGTAAGACATGGTCAATCAACCGAGCACCACATCACTTTATATAAAAGTATATAAAATATCAACGGATACACAACTCAAGGGTGAAAACAATGAAAAGAATATGCTGTTGTCCTAATCATCACACACTCCAGTGAGCAAAATAACATTGAAAGCAAGTAAGATTTATTAAATTATTTATTAAATTATTTTATTAAATTATTTATCAAATTGTTAATTATTCAAATTGAATTACTAGTTAAAAGAAATAAAAACTTAAGAAAACAAAAAACGATACCGCTTTTCTTCTCCAAAATAAACTACTCAAAGAAATGAATAAGCGAACCTTCAGTGATAGAAGTGTTTTATTTTTGTTGTCGTTTGTCATTTTTTTGGTGGAGATATAAAAAACTCTCGCATAGTTTTGCATTATTAATTGTCCGTATAAAACTTTGGATGTCCCTTTTTAAGGGCTTCCAATTTGTCAGGAAGATTTGGGGAGACATTTTTAGCGAAAATTACTTTTAGGTTAAATTATTCAAATATGATATAGTTAAAGATGTCAGATCATCATCATCATATGAATCCAAAGATTCTATTGTTGGCATTGGTCTCACTGATATTTTTCTCGTCAGAATTCTTTCTAGAGGATATTAGGACTATAAGAAGGATCATGTGAATGTTGCCAACATCCTAACTGATTTTTTTTTTTTTTTTTTGTGGAATTGTTACAGGAAAAAGAGCTGCCCCCTTTTCCTGTAAGAAGAACTTTAGATAAGTGAAAATGAGATTAGGATAGACCGAGATTCGAACTTTGTAAGCAAAGGTTCAGAAATAGATTCAGAAAATGGAATGTTAGAATTTTGCATTGTTAAATTTCATATAAAATAGTTTAGATATGTTTGTTTGTAAAAAGAATTTAATTGTGCATTCTTTAGTGAAAATTGAATTAAAAAAGGTCAGCTAAAAAAAATAATAAACAATACAATCTAAAAATATATTGAAAAATAGGTTAGTGAGAATTCTTTGTCTGCAGAAGTGTGTGTTGAGAACATGTCAGCCACGTGAGTTTATCATGTTTTGAACCACATCATAGCAGAAAGGGAATTTCTCAATATAGGAGCCAAGATTAGCAGATTGTCAGACAGAGGGGCAGTCGAGTCCGGATTGAACAACCAACAGAGTCGGTCGGACAGAGCTGACATGATCAGAGGAGGGTCCCTTTAGAAGCGAAGGGAGAATGTTTTATCATGTAGACGACTTTGAATTCCTTGACGTCATCATCTTTCGACCGGTCGAGATGATAATATAGAAGTTATCATTATGTTTTTTTAAAACTGTGTCGTGTCATCATTCAACAGCAAAAGGTAATGTGTGAAACATCCTTAATATAAACTTTGTCTACCTCATCGTTATTATGAACTTTATGTAACAAGAATGAGCATCCCCTATCTCAACCCTTGCTAATATATGTTATAAGAAGAAACACTCCAGAACGGTATAAATGAGATGATAATATAGAAGTTATCATTATGTTTTTGTAAAACTGTGTCGTATCATCATTCAACAGCAAAAGATAATGTGTGAAACATCCTTATATGAACTTTGTATAAACCCATCCTAAGTAATGTCTCTCTCCATCATAAGTAATGACTGTCCCCTCCTGTGTTAAAAGAACTGATCACCCTCTCTCAGTTGCTAATATATGTTATAAGAATCCACAGAACGGTAATATGTATAAACATTTTCTCTCTCTCCCCCTCATCATTGTTATATATATGTCCGCCGTCATCTCTCTTCAATATGAATGTCCTCTATGCGACAGAATGAACTGGATTCGAACTTGGAATACCCAGCTCATCAGTCCATGTTGTTAACCACTAGACGACTATCACCTCCCAAATGTTAGATGTTAAACACAATCAAAATAATGAGTTCAAAAGCAAAATTTCACAAAACAAGATATTTTATATCACGTTTAAAATGGAAGTTTACATAGATATGAAAACAGAACGTTTGTTAATATTTTTAGAGCTTTTTCATACCAAAGGAGATTCATTAGCCGAGTTATCAAAGACATCTCATTTGATAATTAAGGGACGTGAATTATCCACGAGTCTCAAAAATCATAATCAAACTTCTCCACTCAATTACATAAATTATATTTGATTAAAAGGTGTTAATAAGAGTCATTGTTTATTTATTTTCGTTGTAGAAAGAAAGTTCAATGAGAAAAGTTAAGAATATTTCAAATGAATATGTTTATGCATTTTTGTTTTTGATGAGCAAACAATAATGATAAAGTTAATGAATTTTGTGTATGTGTGTGCGTTAGTGTCAGTGTGCATATGCTTATGACTGTGTGTATACATGAGTTTAAGTAGCTACTCCAGACCTGACAGAATGGCAATGGGGAGTGGGCTGAGAAAAATTTAGATAATAGCTTTGTCACGGATTTTAGCTCAAACTGTTTATCGGAGAAAAGTCTGTCTTTTTATGTATTCAGGGTGGATCAAAATGGAAATTTCGATAAATTCAGACAATGCATCTGATTGATTTAGAATGTTTTTTTTATTCATTTATTTATTGCGGACTATTATCTTCATCTTTATTAGTTGTTGTTTCACGAGTCCCATCTTTTTTTACTTGTCAAACCAGTTGCACAGAAACGAGTTTAAGAATTTTCATTTTAGATGCCAAAGAGTAAACTTTATTAGCAACAAAACAGTTAAGGTGAAACACGTGGTATGAACACATAAAGAATACACTCAAGTCATGAGGTGTTTTTGAATCAGCACTGAAAAAAAAAACCACAACTAGTGTATCACAAAATAGTTAGAAGTTTGAGATCAAACATAGGAGATGAAGTAAGACCATAGGTACGGATAGACTGAACAATGTTAGATGGAATATAATGTGTTTTATATTTCTGCTGTGTTAAAAAAAATGATGACACATTGATATATGAAAATACAACAATATATCTTTATTCTCGGTGATGGCTATGGATGGTTGATTGCAAGGAGGGAGATGCACACTGAAATTTGATGGTTTGATTCTTCTCGGCCCAAATCGTTAACTGACTCCGATATCCATTTCGGTTGTTATTATACAACCATCTGTGTATATCTTTTACGAAAAATCACCTTTCAAACATCCAACACTGAAATTTATCTTTTTTGACGATTAACTATGTTTGTTGTTTCTTCTCATGCAAAATTTGCTGATAAATCGGCCTAATGTCATTTTCATCATTTTTATTCAAATGACCTTTTCGTACATTTGATAATTATTTTTTTATATTTTTTATTGTTTTTTTTTTTTTTTTTTAAATATTTTTTTGCATATTGTGATCAGGTGCACCACTTGTCCAAATGATTTTTTGGTATATATAGCCTGGATATTTAAAATGTGTGCTAATTGGCTGAGAGTTGTTGAAAGAACAAATTAAATCAGCAATAAAAAATATCGATTTGATATTCCAATTTCAGTTTGTGGAAAGGGAATCGCATGCAACTCACTTTTGTGATACTTGCAATCGATAGATATACAAAAAAAAGCAGTGGAATTACGCGTATTAGCATGCCATCTCCTGTATTAACGGCATAACTCGCCTGAATACTCCAGATATTAAGGTGTATAGTACATAAAGTTGTTGTTTCTTTTTTATTTTCATTATTTAAAAAAAAAATTTTTTCTGGTGATTTTATTATCTATACTCTTATAAATTTGTTATTTTTTTATATTGATATTTATATTAAAAACCCTTTTTTCTATTTATTTAAAAAGAAAATACAACTTTGTTATATTAGGTTGGTGCAAAAATAATGTTTTTTGACATTCAACTATATATATAAAAACCACATTATTTTTGCACAAACCTAATATATGGGTCATGGAATTGCTGTAACTAGCCTAAGATCTAGCTAATTCGCATATTCTTTTAAACATTCATTTTAAGTTTTTTGTAGTTTTTTTCGGTTTTCTTATGGGATGATCGTCTTTAGTTAACTATTACATGTAATTATATTCATGCAGATATTCTTCGTGATGTGTACTTGCGTAATATTTGTGTAAAAAGGTTATAGTAAACACAAACCTTTTTCTATATATATTTATGTATATGTATATATATTTGTTTAAAAAATTTGCCTACCAAACTCCTGTCATTTTTTGATCTACCACCATGAAACTTAATATATAAGGTATTCGAACCCATGTAAAACTTTTTATTTGCGTTTTTAGCCTTGCAAAATCGGTGCAAAAGTGTGAAAATTAAAGAAATGGATTTTGTGAGGTGATGGTCGAATGATGGTATTATGAATATGCATGCATAACGTAATAGCTATTGGTTCATGTTTTAAGTTTTAGCCTTACAGCAAACATTTCTTCATAGCTCAGGCATTAACTTCAAAGGAAAAAGTAAATTGTAAGCGAAACGTTTTGGTTTCAATTCTTGGTGGTAGCGCACGAGTCACTTTTTTACTTTTTTAATAATTTCTATATATTGGGTCCAATATAATATAATAATAAATACGAAATCTGCATTCATCAAAATATCATATTTAAGCGTATTTTACAACAGGTCAATGCCGAGTGGCCTGCTAGTATTGAAATGTTTTCCTTGAGTAGCATTGTTACATTTTTATAATCGGAAAAAGTCGGCAATTGACGTCATGTTCCGAGTAAAGCTGAGTGGGCAGTTATTTACGTCTGGTTCGAATTCTACACAAGTACTCACTCTGCAATGGAAAGAGATATCTGAGCTCATTCTAAACTTAAATTTGATTTTAATGTCAACAACTGAGTGATCAGAAGATCCCAGAGGTGACAGAACATTAAATCTGCACTGTTCAATGCAAGTTGTCAGGAAAAGGTGAAGAAAGCTTGCAAAATGTCTATCAGTGGAATTATTAGGAGATGATAATCAGTTCGTGTGCAAAAAAAAAAAAAAAAAAGTGTAAGACAATGGTGACAGATGCGAACTCAAATATGGAGAAAGTATATTTGAATGATGAATGTATTAAGGTTGTTCAGAAGTTTTGTTACCATGGTGAGACCGTTGGAGTACAGGGTGGAGCAGGTGCTAGTGCGATTGAAAGAATTAGAAGTGGATGGAGTTAAGAGAATTTTTGGTGTTACTAAGCAGTAGAGCGCTATCACTGTAGACTAAAAGAATAGTCTATCAGGCATGTGTATACAGTGTGATGATGTTAATGGAAGTGAAACTTGAGCAGTGAGAGTTGAGGACATGCATTGTATGGCGATAAATAATTTGAGAACTAGGGATACAGTGATAAGCAATATGGTCATTTACTGATCAATTGTATATATTAACAGGTTTTCTAATGCTATTTATCAGCAAATTTTGTTGTCATAAATGATACTAATATTAAATTATATTGCAAACGAGGACAAGTTAACTCCCTTTTTTTGTTTACCAATGAAAATTCACTGAACGAAGATGCATCGACTACACCGTATTTTCAAATAACAAGCATGACGTGCTGCCAGCCTTTTGCAACTGGGCTGAATTTTAAGCAAATAGAGGTAAATATATAGAAATTTTCTCTCCTTTCGCTTCCTATCGAATTAACATTTTTATTTTGTATTTTAAATCACTGTCAAAGAAAATTATTTCTCTATCTTTCAGTTTTCATCTTGAGAAATTTTCCAGTAAATTGTGACGTTGTGCGAACTGAAAATAAAGCATTCTTCATCAGTCATACTCTTGTTCCTCATTTTTGACCCGTGCTACCATTGCATATATATTTTTATTTTTTGTGTTTAAATAATACATATTTTATTGAGTTCTATTACTAATTAGATATCAGACATAAGTCATTTAAATACATAAAAAATTAAATATTGACAAAAGTCATCAACCATTATGGCAACCAATTTCTGCTGAAAGTATTTTAATATCAATCCTAAGCATAACATTTGTCCACAAGTTACATGAAACCATCATATCAAGCAAATCAGTAAACAATTTTACAATAACTAATATGTCAAACCATCTTAGAAAAGTCCATCCAGAAGGAGCAAAAGTTGCAGATATGAAAAGGAATCGATAAATGTTCGTGGACAGACATTCCAGGAACAAGTGGTAGCAACTATGAGTCTTCAGCGAAACACCAAACTACTATAGAATCAATATTGGCCAAGAAGGAAGTTTAGGATATTAATGATTGCAGGTCACAAGAAATCCATTATCTAATAGGAGAAATGATTGCTGTTAATATTCAACCATATTCTGTAACATCTGATATTGGGTTTAATAGGCTTATTGTAAACCTTTTCCAAATTACAGTATTCCATCAAAAAAGTACTTCACTGAAAAAATAATCGCAGATATATCTATAAAAGTAAAAAGAAAAATTTAATCGTCTCTTGATGAAATTAGCATTTCTTTCAGTACAGACATTTGGACATCAACTACAAATAATGCTCCATTTCTGAATGACAGGTTATTGGCTTTCAAATGACTTTGAACAGTGCAGAGCTGAGCTTAGAGTTGTTCCATTCCCTGGTGCACAAACACCAGATAAATGAAGAATTACACAATGTTTTAGATGAAAATAGAATCTGCAATAAAGTTTTTTTTAATCTTGCGGAATTCATGAGCAAATATTGTTGTTGGTGTCAGGAAATGTGGTTTAGAGTCACTAGCATGCTTACATTGCAACTCTCAATAAATGACTCATTATTTTCCTAACAGGCTGTGAAGAAAATCATTATAACTAACGGAAATAGTTTCTCACTTTAATCGCTCTCCATTAGCAATTAACAAATTAGATGAAATACCAGATCAGCTTAATTTGGAGAAACATAAACTCATTGAAGTTGTGATCACGGTGGAATTCAATATATTATATGCTAAAAAGAAATTTATAACAACGAAACTCTCTTTTAATGTATGCTGTTGATAAGATTCCTACCATAACAACTTACCAATGGATACTTGTTCAAAAAATTGTTCAGTTGATTTGAATAAATCACTAAAGAAGCAAGTAACAGAACTTCAACCATATTAATGATAATACCTACAATTTTAGCTCTGGGGTTATTTCTGTCAAAAGCTGTCCAATCTAATTCTGATATTTCTGACTTTAGTGGATTCCGTCTTACCACTGTTGAACAATTCAGTGAATCAATGGAAACAATATTTTCATCCTATCTAAATGATAAAAACTTGTGTGTGTCTACTTTCCTAGATTCAAGATTTAAATTTAAATTAAAAGATGACATGGAAAACACCATTAAAAATTGGATTTTACTTTCTACTGATGATAATGAAGCAGAACCAGGAAGATACACTTCTTCAAGGTTTGCTGAGAGTCAAGAAAATCAAAGTGAAAGCATCCTGTACCTCTATAAGGCCACCATTCGCCCATGTATGGAGTATTGCTGTCACATTTGGGCTGGTGCATCTGCTACTAGTCTCTCGCTCCTAGACAAGGTTCAAAAGAGAGTTGCCAATCTTATAGGTCCTAAACTGGCATCTAAGCTTCAGCCTCTGTGCCATCGATGGAATGTTGCATCCCTCTGCCTGTTCTACAAGTATTTTAATGGTGAATGCTTCGGTGAACTGCAGACGCTTGTGCCCCCATGGCGTAGACACCCTCGACAAACCCAACAGGCAACTAAATCCCAAAATTAATAAAGATCTTTTTACTCCAATAGTTTCTTCCCCAGAACCACTAGATTCTGGAATTCCATTCCAGGTCTCTGCTTCCCCAACTGTACTGACATGCAGAAGTTCAAGTGTAACGTGAACCGACATCTTGCTGCCCAAATCCCTACATAGTACCCCAGTAGTTGTTGCCCCTGATAGTAGCCCCCTACACCAAAGTGGCAATTTGCCTTGTTTGGGGTGAAAATGTAATAAAAAAAAAAGAAAAAAAAAGAAAGTAAAACTGTATCTCTTTCAAGTTTGTTTGGTGAATTAGCTTTAAATAAACCTACAGTAACAAATTAGCTTTAAATAAACCTACAGTAACAAATTAGCTTTAAATAAACCTGCAGTAACAAATTAGCTTTAAATAAACCTACAGTAACAAATTAGCTTTAAATAAACCTACAGTAACAAATTAGCTTTAAATAAACATACAGTAACAAATTAGCTTTAAATAAACCTACAGTAACAAATTAGCTTTAAATAAACCTGCAGTAACAAATTAGCTTTAAATAAACCTACAGTAAACAAATTAGCTTTAAATAAACATACAGTAACAAATTAGCTTTAAATAAACCTACAGTAACAAATTAGCTTTAAATAAACCTACAGTAACAAATTAGCTTTAAATAAACCTACAGTAACAAATTAGCTTTAAATAAACCTACAGTAACAAATTAGCTTTAAATAAACCTACAGTAACAAATCCAAACTTAGAGGTTGAGTAAAAAATATTTAAGCACACCAATTTCATCAATGGAGAGTGAGAGGCTCTTTAGTACAGACGATAATGTGTATGCACCGACACGGATCATGCTGTGTCCTGAGAATGGAGAAAAGTTTCTTTGCTACAACTTAAAAGTATTCAACATTAAATACTAATGAGATAATAAGCGCAGAGGAAGCAGGCGACAAGAATGGAAGAAGAAGTAGAGCAGCAGCAGGTGCAAAGCAGAGGTAACCCACCGCAGCGTGCTTGAAGGGAAGTAGAACTTCAACATATAGCTATTTAAGAATTGGTATTTCTACTTTTTTAGTTTGTTTGTAATTTCTTTTTTTCATATCTAGTTGTTTAATTATATTTATTTAAGAATTGGAAATTGTACTTTGTATTTCGTAATTTCATTTAATAAAGTAAAAAAAAAGAGGCCCCCCCCCCCAAAAAAAAACGGCATAATAGGAGCCAGGTACTTAACAAGTATTAAGTTAATTTAGCAGTTAATGTGTTAATGTGTCAAAGCTATCTGATGAATCATTTGCCATTGATGAAATGGTTTAAATTTAATATGAAAGAGAAAAGTTATTAAAGAAAACGTGGGAAGAAGGGATAACGATTAACACAAGAGAAAGATAAATAAAGACTTGGTCAGAGATAGGTCAATTTAGAAATCTAGGTACTTATGCATTTAACGAACCAAACGTAACTCAGCATTTGGCTGGGATTTCTCCGGTGCATGATGTCAACAGCCTGATAAAGCCGAGCATTGCTGATGAAATAATAACAACGCTAGGTAAAAGAAAAAATAAAGAAACATTTTAAATGTAGGAACATCAACAGAAAATAAAAAGCAAAAACCTACCGTTCATTTATATTTTTTATTAAATGTTTGTAGAAAATGTCATTTTTTTTTTTGTCAAATAAATAAATTTTAAGCAATTTTTCAATAAATAATAGTAACTTTTTTTTTTTTTTTTAGGTATTTTTATAGTTTAGAAAAAGTGAAACAAACATTTTATGTATTTTTTTTGCAAGTATTTATGTAAAAAACACAAAACTGGTATTGTTTTAATATTCAAAAAACAAACACTTTTTTTACAAATCTTTGTGAGTAGTTTTTTTTTTTTATGCCAGGAAGGAACATTTCCTCAGACTTTTTTTTACATTTTTTTATTTTTTATTACATTTTCACCCCAAACAAGGCACATTACCACTTTGGTGTAGGGGGCTATTATCAGGGTCAGCAACTACTGGGGCGCTATGTAGGGATTTGGGCAGCAAGATGTTGGTTCACGCTGCATTTGAACTTCTGCATGTCAGTACAGTTAGGGAAGCAGGATCCTGGAATGGAATTACAGAGTCTAGCGGTTCTGGGGAAGAAACTACTGGAGTAGAAAGATCTTTTACATCTAGGGATCTCTACTGTGTGAGGGTGGGATTTAGCTGCCTGTCGGGTTTGTCGAGGGTGTCTG
This sequence comes from Euprymna scolopes, assembly GCF_053919585.1. Lineage (NCBI taxonomy): Eukaryota > Metazoa > Mollusca > Cephalopoda > Sepiida > Sepiolidae > Euprymna > Euprymna scolopes. Next base: position 150,016,630 of record NC_136491.1, read on the forward strand.
CATCGTGGGGACACAAGTGTCTGCAATTCGTCAGAGCATTCACCATTAAAATACTTGTAGAACAAGCGGAGGGATGCAACGTTTCGTCGATGGGACAGAGGCCGAAACTTAGATGCCAGTTCAGGGCCTATCAGATTGGCGACTCTTTTTTGAACCTTGTCTAGGAGCGAGAGACTAGTAGTAGACGCACCAGCCCAGATGTGACAACAATACTCCATACATGGGCGAATAGTGGCCTTATAGAGATACAGGATACTTTCAGGTGTCAGTAGTTTTCTAGCTCGGTAGAGAGAGCCTACCTTTTTTGCAGCGGCCCTGGCAATGTTTTCAATATAATTGTTCCAGCTCATGTTTCCTGTGAACGTTAGGCCAAGCAGTTTGAAAGATGTACTCTCAGACAGGGAGTCACTGGCCATTGCTATTGGTGGCAGAGAAGGTTTCTTGTAGTTATTGAAGGAAACCAGTTTAGTCTTGGCAGCATTGAATGTGACCATCCATTTATGTCCCCATTCCAGTACAGATTGGAGGTCATCCTCTGGTGTTTTTGCCATTTCTTTAGATATGTGTTCATTTGTTTTCCTGTCATGCTTGTTATAGAGTGTAGTGTCATCAGCATATATACCCATCTCAGAGGCAGTTTTGTCGGGGAGGTCATTAATAAATATCAGGAATAATAGAGGTCCAAGAATAGACCCCTGAGGCACTCCCGCATTTATATCACATTGTTTAGATGTTCGATCGTCGATCGTCGAGGACAACCTGGATTTTTCTCTTATCTTTATTAGTGGAAGGAGAGTTTCAGCATTCCTATTTGGTATACTCACCAAGGAACCCTCTTTATTGGTGGAGTCATATCCACCGAAGACCCAGACGAGTGTAAAAAATCTGATGACATTATGTTTTCAGTGGTTGAAGACGGACTCGTCAATCTCAACCATATTGTTGCATCTCCAACCATACCCGTTTGTGAGGCTTGCTCGCTTGGCTAGTATGCACTCTTGGTTGCAGGTTGAGCACTTCATCGACTCTGCCATCAATTTCCGGTGCTGGAAAAACTGTATCACAGCCTCCAGGGTCTGGCGCTGGTAAGATAGGATGGTCAAGTTCATGTTCTTGAATTTTAAGCTGAAACTCAGCATGCGGTGTTGTAATTGGCTGATCGCCATGTTATGTCAGGCAACAGCTAAATCCGAGTTGTTGACATTGTGTTCCGGAGAAATCCGAGCTGAACGCTGAGTTACGTCTGGTTCGTTAAATGTATACGTACCGAAATCCATTTAAAAAACTAGTCATACGATTGGAAAGCTTATTTCGCTCGATCATTCTAATATCTTTTATGTTTCATTTTACTTACTTTGTTGAAGTTCTAAAACATCAAAGAGACACTTCTTGGGGTTAACACTTGATGACATACATAGAAATTTAACACTTGATGACATGCAATCGAGAAACAAAGAAAAACTCGGGGTCATTTTCGTATAAACCAAACAAAATAATTATTTATAAATCATTTTAAGATATTCAGGGTACACTTGTTTAAAGTTGAGTTCTTTGATCCGAGCTTCGTGATGCAGGTTGTTCATCTAGTTAATTTCCCAGCTAAGAACAAGAGCTTTTCAACAGCTATTATGGGGGTTTCTTCTCCCCACCTACCCCAGGCGGGGCGAGGGCGATGTGTACGTCTCGATGCCAGCCAGCAAAAGACCCTTCTTTCTAAAAAGACAATCGTTTTTATAAAACTGGCCTCTTCCCCCTCTGTCATTTGAAGATTACTTTTCTTTTTTTTACTCTGGATCTCTTTCCCACTATTTTATATTCTTTTTCTTTTCTCTTATGAATTTCTATTTTCTCTATTTTATATTCTTTTCATTTTCTCTTTTCTTGTGAACCTCTTCTTTCTCTTTCGTAACCATATCGCTCCCTAGGTTCAATTTATTTATTTATCTGTCCAACTAACTTATCACTGTCTTGGTGGCCTGGTAGTTAAATACAACAGGTGGACCAAATGACAACATCTCCGAGACACCAAAGCAGACATTTTGAACACAAGTCATTGTACCTCAATTAGTTATTTAAAATTCATTTTTACCAAACCTAACTAGAAAAATAATCCCTTGCTCCAACGAATCCTATTATCAGATTTTATATTTTCCTTTCATTGAAACAGATACTATTTCTCTCTGGTGGACAGAAATCTCATAAACATCTGTTTTTCCTTGACCAAGTGTCAGCATGCCCCCCTCTCTAACCATACCTCATCCTCTCCCATCTTAATCTAGCTGAACAGGATACCTGGCATCGCCCGGGATCCCGTTACACTACTCCCTTTCTTTGTTCGGTTTACTCTTTCTTCTTTCCTTTTCATTTCTTTCATTGTCGGATATTTACATTGAGATGCGATTCGGATTTATACTAAAATGCAAATGGATTTAATTGCTACCCTCTTTCTTTATCCATTTTAGTTGCGATTCGCTCTCTTCATCACTTCAAAAGCAAGCCGGTTTTCACTGGAATGTACGAACTGAAAATATTTTTCCCCCAATAAAAATCATTTCTAACTCCAAAACTAACAAGTGTGTGAGAAATTCAATAAGCCTATAAAACGATGACTTGATGAACAGAAATTCAGATTTCTTCCGAGGGGTGGGGAGGGGAGAAGACACTTGCGACGTGACACGTTTGCCTCAACTCTCAACATCAACAACACCCATCCTAGAACTGTGGAAGCACCATACTGAAATTTCTTTAAGCCTGATGCTTTATCTCCAGTGAATACAACCACCCAGAAGTTAAACTCTCTCTCTCTATCTATCTTTTTCTCTCTCTCTATCTCTTTCTGTATCACACACACACACACACACACACACACACACACACACACACACACACGCGCGCGCGCGCACACACACACACACACACACACACACACACACACACACACACACACACACAATTTCGAAAATTTCCGGGACTAACATTTCTTGTAGATATCATAATCCAGATATAGTATTAATGTATTCATTTTTGTTACTATTTAAAATATTATTTTTCATTTTTAGTTTTTTAATTAATTTGTTTTCTTTTTGTAAACTGCCTTTCTGGGACTATGCTCTTGTGGAGACGATTTTTTTTACTTTAAATTGTTTCATTGTTCGTGAGATTATTTTAGCGTCTCAAATTATCTCTCACAAAAGGATTTGTTGCGGACTAGGACATATAAATCCTAATCCCGTTACAAAATAAAATAATGAAACGAATGGAATGAAGGAAACAATAACTAACCTACTGCGGGATGGAATAAACATGTCGTTTATTTTCTGTTTAAAATAAAAATGGTTTAGGTGTAATACGTGTTCATTCAGGCGTTGACGACTACATGCGTGGAAAAGAAAGGGATGAAGTCGAGGACGAGAAATGGCCGTCCCGCACGTAGAAAGGAAAATAGAAAAGGAGTGTTTGCCTCAGCAAAACCGTGCGTTCATGATAGCAGTCGTCCACGTGGAAAAGTCTTCAAACCAAGAGCTATGGACGCCGAACTTGCCTGGTTGACGAAACCAGGCAAAAAAGGAAGAAAGAGAGGAAGTTGAATAGTGCTGTGGACTTTTATATCGGGGTGAGTGTTCTGACTGCGCATGTCTGGAATTCCTTTCAGGGAAAGTGACATTTCGCATGTGTGCGTACATGTGTGTAGGTTAGCGTGTGTGTGCGTGCGTGAATGTGAGTGTATGAGGATGTGTATACGCGTGCGTGTGTGGGTGTGTGTATGTGAGGAAAACATGTTCGAACAGATTTTACTTAAAATGTACAAATAAAATTATACCTGACCAATGTACGACTGGCTTCTCCTGCTGTTTCTCGTATAGAAACAACGTGTAAAGTTGCTTGAATCAGCAGGAGCTGATCCTACATTTTAGTTGTGCCGAAATTTAGTCGTACATAACGAGCTTTACTAAAAATGCACGACTAAATTATGTACAACTATTTTCTCTTGCTGCCGACTTGCTATTAAAGCAACTTCGACACGAACGAACTACTGGGGTTTCAGAGCAAAATATTGTAAAAATCTGTTGTGGTATTTTTAAGATTAACACCAAAATGAATTTACTCACAAGTTTCAGTCGAGAGATTATTTTTTCGCAAATATCTTTTTAGATTCATTTAAAAAGTATTTACAAAACAAATTATTTTTTTTAAAATATTCTCTGAAGGCAAACAGTAAATAGATAGATGAGTATTTATGCTGTAAAATCCCGGGATACAATTTTTTTAGGTTACGATGTGGAATACAATGTTTTTCCAGCCCTTTGTCACGGAATTTGCTCCACCTTCCAGTGTTATTTAAAAAAAAAATTTTTTTTACAAGGTAGTCACCACTTATCAAAGCCCGGAAGCCACTCGGGGATAAGGCTTATTGCGTGTACAGTACGTTAGTATTGGAGATTTGATGAATCTGTTTACATTGGACGTGAAGACATCCAGATTGGAAACAGGCAACTGGAACAGAGTTCCACAGGCGTGCACTTCTAAGAAAGAAGCTTTGTTCATGGAATCTACGTTTTGATTTAGGCACAGATAAGGAGTGGGGAAAATTTTTGACAATGGTTTCAGCTAGACGGGTGTTTATCGTGAAAGATTGGCGAGGGGGGACTAGAGATTTATAATGTTATTTGATTATATACATGTGTTTTATATACTGTACTGTATTTTGTTTCTATTTTTTTTATGCCGTATTCCGGGGTTCTACTGTATAATGAAATCCTTAAAGACTGAGACAATTATTTTCTTCCAGTTTTGTGTACCACATTTCTTTCGTTTTTTTTTCGTTAAAATTTTTGTAAAATAATAAACAAGTTCATTTTTTAGATTAGTCGTGCCATAGTTTTACTAATTATGCACGACTAAAAAATAAACATGATTTATGTATGTCTAATTAAATACTTAAAATTTTAATGTATGTCTAATTAAATCCTTAAAATTTGGTACACTGTATTTTAATTAGAAACAGCAACTTCGACAATTTTGAGTTTAATAAAAAACAAAACAAAAAATAAAAACATACAAAAAAACAAACAGTAGTTGATAATAATATCTAAATGTGTCCGAGAAAACTTTAACAAATACATTTTCTTTGTTTTTTTGGGGGGAATGAACCAGAGTCGCGTTATAACAAAACGAACTTTATGCAATATTATAAAAAAAAAGAAAAAAATAATGAAGTAAAGAAAGGGGGGTGGGGTAAAAAAAACAACAACAACAAAAAACAAAACAAAACAAAACAAAACAAGAACAGAAAATAATTTTAAAAATTAGTTATTTATGTGCCTCCCCACGAACGAAGGCAGTTAGACATTAATGTTTTAAATGTGGGGAAAACTATTCCCGCAAGAGAGGCACACGAAATTGGAAACATTGCCTCCGTCTTCAAAGATTTCTTCAATTTTTTATGAAGATTTTGTAGTGCTACGTTGTTTTGTGTCACAAAATTCAAATTTTAAAGAAAAAGATCGCTTGAAAATTTTTATTTGTCAAAAAATAAAAAAAAAACCTCTCGGCTAAAAGTTGTGACTGTGATTAAATTTGTTTTGTTTTTTTATTTCAATAATAAAGAAATATTTTTTTTCTCTTTTTACAAAGATTAAACAATAAAAAAAAGTGGCACACTGCTAGGTGTATCAGAATTTTTTGGGAATTTTTGACACCTCTAACACGAAACTGCTAATAAAATATAAAAAAACTCGTAATTTCTCTTTTAAAAGTGGGCTGTTTATTTTCTTTATGGATTATGCTTCCAAAATAAACTATTAAAGTTGTTTTAAAAGTAAAAGAAATACTATTTTTTTATTTAAAAAAAAACATCTTTTTTACGTAATGAAATGATTGAATTTTACGAGTTAAATATTTTTCAATTTTTAAACTTTAAATATCTATCCAAAATTTTTTGTTAATTCAATTCTTACGATATTTTCAGAGTCAATGTAAAATTTTATGCTCTTTCCAATAAACCGAATATAATATTTTAGACAAACGTTTTTTTTTAATTCACGACACCCATTTTTAAATGTCTATTAAAAAGTAAATAATTAATTTACTCACCAAAGTTTTATATATCACAAATTGAAGATAAAAGATCAATAAATAATATATTCAAATTAAAAACAAATAAGAAGTGCCTTTTTTTTTTTTTTAGAAATTTACCTGTAAAGTCCGAAGTTTAAAACCTTTTTTTTTTTTTAAACCACATTGTTTTTTTTTTTTTTTTTTATTAAATGAAAACTTGGTGTTGCTCCTTTAATTGAAAAACAAAATAGGGGTTCAATTACATTTTTCGAGTTGTTATAAGCTTGGAAAGACAGGGTGTCGAATTATTCAATATTTTTTCACGCATTTGTAAGGTCAGTTTCTGACACACCTAGCACTAGGTGTATCAGAATTTTTGTAGGAATTTTTGACACCCCTAACACGAAACTGCGAATAAAATATAAAAAACTCATAATTTCTCTTTTAAAAGTGGGTTGTTTTGTTTCTTTATGGATTATACTTCCAAAATAAACTATTAAAGTTGTATAAAAAGTATTACTATTTATACAACTTTAATAGTTTATTTTGGAAGTATAATCCATAAAGAAATTTTTTTTATTTAAAAAAAAAACAATAATGAAATTAATTGAATTTTACGAGTTCAGTATTTTTCAATTTTTAAACTTTAAAAATCTATCAAAATTTTTCTATTGATTCTATTTTTACGATATTTTCAGGGTCAATGTAAAATTTTATGCTCTTTCCAATAAACCGAATATAATATTTTAGACAAAATTAGGGTTTGAATTACATTTTTCGAGTAGTTATGAGCTTGGTAAGACAGGGGTTGAATTATTCAATATTTTTCACGCAGTTTCTGACACACCTAACTTAGCACACGCCACACGGCATCGAAAAAAATGTCTCAGTTGTTTAAGGATTTGCCAAAAATAATCTCCAAAATTTGAGTAAATTTGTTTGAAGGACTCAGTACATCACCCATGTAAGAGGGAATATTTAATTAAAAAATTGGGAGTTTTCTCTAGTATATATCATTTTAGGTATGAACTTAAAAAGACATTTGCCAAAAGTAACCTCTCGAAACTTCTGCGAAAATTCGTTTTATTGTTTTTAAAAGATTGTTTTACGATATTTTACGCTAACGGACTCAGTCGAAGTTGGTTTACTTATCATTAACAGAAATTTGTCGTGAATTAGCAGTGCCTAATTTTTTAAAACCGCTTGCAACTTTTTTTTCTTGCTTAGTCGATTATAGTTATCTCCCTTGCATAATCGTCTCGAACTACATTTAGCGTCTACAACTGTAACTGGTATCTTCTTATTTTTCTCCATCTCAATATAAGCAATAACCCAACGACCTTAAAAAAAGATTTGATAAAAAATCACATAATTGGAACCCCACCCTCGGAAAAACAACCGCGCACTCACGCGCATGCACACGCGATCATATTAGTATGCCGAGGATGCTATTATATTGACGATTGTATTAAATTATCTCCCTTTAATCTAAGAGACATAACTCATAATGTTAATTTTTGAATATAAGGAACATAACTTTTATAGTGTAATTTAGTTATCTAGAGTTATCTACCCTTGAATTCTAAACGTAATGATAACGCGATAATAAGTTAAACTTACTAAGTAACAGAAGTTGACTTTTCCTCAAACTTTCTTATCATCATTACTTTCCAATTTCATGCACGGCGGATCAATCAGAATACATAATATATTATAAAAATTTAAATCCCAACTGGTATTGCGAAGAAATAATATATTTTGCGCGTAATTTTGAAAAAAAAAAAAATTCTTGTCAATGATAAAAACTTTTTGAAAGATATTCATTGTAATCGAATATTCATGTTTTGGAAAAGACTTTGTAAATGTTTTGTTTTAATTAGATGAAATTTCGATTCTAATTGTAAGCTATACAGACTTGTTAGTGTGTAGAAAAGCAAAAGTTTTAGTTGAAACAAGTTTTTTTTTTTTTTTTTTATCTTTTAAACTTCTCATGCGTACATGCGTCATGTTCATGTTGTACACAGCACTTGGGACGCAAAAACAAACAAACAAACAAAAAACAACCCAAAAGCAACTCCCCCCCCCAAAAAAAACCAACCAACCAAACAAACAAACAAACAAACAAACAAACAAACAAACAAACAAACAAACAAACAAGCAAACAAGCAAACAAACAAAATAAAAAAATATAAAAAACAAAAGCAAAAACAAACAAACAAACAAAAAAAAAAACAATCCAATTTAGAAGAATCGTACTTTTTAATAAAATATTGAAAATGCGGCGTTATTAAAGAAAACTGCGACATTTTTATTTAATGCAGTAAAGTTTATAACACTAATAAGAAAGCATGTTGGTATTCTTGCAGTATATGACGTGAATCCTCGGGGGTTTCCGTCACGCAGACGGGCACTCACCGGATTTAGCCGAGCAAAATAACAGACGTAGACACATTTCAGAACAACAAAACCAGAAAAAAATGGAAATACAATAAATAAAAAAATAAAAAATAAACTACCGTAAACTTACTGAACATATATTTTTTATTCAAGAAAAGTTGCATTTTCTATTGTTAATTAATTTATTTTTGCAATTTTTTTTATTGAACAAAAGTATATTTTTCTCAAGAAAAGATGAATGTTTTTTTAAAGTGTAAACTGTTAAGTGAAAGTACAATTTTTTTCAAGAAAACTAACATTTTTGCCTTTTTTTTTTCAAGAAAACTAACATTTTTGCCTTTTTTTTCAAGAATATTTACAGTAAACATGTATTTTGGTTAACAGAAGTTTTTTTTTTTAATAAGTAAAGATTAATGATTTTTATAAAAACCGTAAATTGTTAGGTGAAAGTACAGAAATGTTTTTTCATGAAAACTTACATTTTTTGTGTCAACATATATTTTGTCTCTACATAAATTCAATTAGATATGCACCTAGAAGCTCCCGGTTGGTTCCACATTCTTTCTTGTTTCGCTGTTTTGCTCTCTTTCATATCCTTTAAACATGATTCGTTGTTGACTTCGTCGCGGGGTCTACAAAATGCAGCTGATAGAATGTTTTTTCTCTAATTTTGTTATAGGCCTTCCAACAGTCGGATACAACCATTGTCCCCAGCAGAATGTATTTGTTTATTTTTGGAAGGAGGGGTTCGACGTTTCGTTTGAGTATGCTTTAGCGTTTCAACATTTGAACAATGCTCGGCTTAATCCGGCGATTGCTGGTTGAGTCCGAGCAATGGTTGACGGAAAGTTCCGAGGATTGGGGTCAATTACTACAAAAGTAACGTGTTTAACATTAAAAACTAAAACTACTGAACCAATATGGCTAAAATTTTGTCTGGAGCATTGTTATGATAATATGCAACGAACGAAGTATTTTAGTATTCATTCAATGCACAGTTAAGTATTAATAAGAATTAGTCACCGCAATACTACATTTACTCTAGAAGTTTGCTCGGAAATTACTGAGCCGATCAGATTGAAATCTTTTATGGGTCTTTGTTATGATAAATTGAATCGAACACAGAGATTAATAGGAATTGGTATTAAATGCACAAATGAGCACAAATTTGATCATATTCAACCATCAATATAACTTTAGCCCGTTTTTAACTAGCCATAAAACTAGAACATAAAATTAGAACTAAAATTTAGAACTAAAATTTAGGACGTCTAAATAATCTTTTCAATTGCCAAATTCAAAAGGTTTATATTCGGAACATAATAAAGTTTCATCAGATGTTTTGCTGTCTTGGAAGGCTGAGAATATGCTGAAGACGTTTCTACAAATAATTGCGATGGCGAGAAGACAAGTTAAATCACGATGGTCTCCAATGTTCACATTTTTTTGTATATACTAGATTAGTAAATAGATATGTTATTGTATAGTCGATTCTATCGATAACGATTTATCTGTTTATCGATGTCACGTATATATAATACTGTTTGTTGCACTTCTACAAAGGTGCGTGCTGCTAATAAATATATGTGCACTCAGTGTCTCAGCGGTTTTGACAAAAAAACAAAACAAAAAAAAAACAAAAAAATAAAACAGAAAATAAAAACTAAAAGGAATGTATAGGAGAAAATAGGGGACCAAAGAAATACTTTTTAACATGTAAAATTAACGTAAAATGATTCCCCTATTTCAAGTAATTTTAGCTGTTAAGGAGATTTAGGAGATTTTTTTGCAACTAATCCTAAGTTCGAGTGACAATAAAAGATATTTTGAAATTGCATTTTTATTTTACTTTATTATCTTTTACTTTGTTTCTGCCAATGAAAAGGCTATTTGAGCCAATAAAAATGTTTTCTCCATTTTCATTTCAAAACAAACAATGAGAAAATCTTTGTTGGTTTTGTAAAGTAAAATCAATTGTGAAATGTCCAGGCAAAAATAAATTGTTGACAATTCCGGAAGAACCCATCATCGCTTCCGTCTAATCATAATTTCAGCACACATGGACTCTAATTGCTAATCGAACGGCCTAACCTCTTGTCTCCTTCCATGCACATGGTCTCATTCAACGATTAAAACTCTTCTTTACACTTTATCCTGACTAACGAAGATAATCAAGTTTTTTGAATGTTAGAATGAGGCTTTGTCCATCATTCTACACTTTTTATTATTTTTTAAATTTTTTTATTTATTATTTACTCACTTCTTGTTTATTTTTTCGATTGAGGTTTTAAGCATGTAACTCTCTGCATCTTTGCCCCCTGCAGAAATTCTTTAAGGATAGCTACATAGATTATAAGAAGAAGGTAACAGTTGTTCCCGGCAAGATCAATTGATGGTTTTTATTATTCCTGATGCCGTATTAGGCATGGTACAATCCTCCATTAAAGTCAATACCATTAAAGTCAATACCATTAAAGTCAATACCATCAAAGTCAATACCATCAAAGTCAATACCATTATAGTCAATACCATTATAGTCAATACCATTAAAATCAATACCATTAAAGTCAATACCATTATAGTCAATACCATTAAAGGCAATACCATTAAAGTCAATACAATTAAAATCAATACCATTAAAGTCAATACCATTAAAATCAATACCATTATAGTCAATACCATTAAAGTCAATACCATTAACGTCAATACCATTAAAGTAAATACCATTAAAGTCAATGCCATTAAAGTCAATACCATTATAGTCAATACCATTAAAATCAATACCATTACAGTCAATATCATTAAAGTCAATACCATTAACGTCAATACCATTAAAGTCAATACCATTAACGTCAATACCATTAAAGTCAATACCATTAAAAACTTTTGCTACTTGTCTTCGAGTTAAAGATGCAAAAAATGCGAAAAATGCGAACTATTTACAGTTGCACCTTTTTAAAGAAAATGTACTGTTGGTATTTATTTACTTCCTCACGAAAGCAAAATGTGACACAAGGTCGTTTTTAATGTTGGAGAAAAGCAGCTTCTCAAAAATGAGCACTGTGGAAGTAGGCAAAAATAAAAATTGCCTTAGTATAGAAGGGGTTCCCCTCCAATGACTAAGGACAATTAAACTTGAGTGCAGAATCAGAGCAGATACTACACTGTGATCTTACTGCTGTTCAACACGATTACACCGGTTATCAGCAGAGGGGGGGGGCGTTTTCAGACAAGAGCTATACCCTTTTTTTATTGGAGTAGTCAATAAGATCTGATTATCAAAAGGAATGCACAGATCGTCGTTGCCTCTTTGTTTTCTATCCCTAAAACGAAGAATGCGATTCATCAACATTGCAGACTAAATTGAAGTCATCAGACTCGACCGTACAGAAACACACACACTCATCAGCATCAAATCATTTCTCTCTGATAGGTTCATAAGAGTAATGGTTGATGAGTAGAAATCAGAGGCCCACAGTATTAATGCAGGAGTCCCCCAGGGGTCCATCCTGGGCCCAACTCTCTTCCTGATCTACATCAATGATCTCCCAAAACACACTTAATTCATTCGTTAACATCTATGCTGATGCCACGACCATCTATGGCAACACATCAAAGGCCGTAAATGAAAAAGTTCTCTCTAATTCTCTCTCTTTTGATCTTGAGCGCGTGGTACAATGAGGGAAGAGGTGGCTGGTCACTTTTAATGCATCCAAAACCAAGCTTCTCTCTTTACATTATCAACGCTCTGATCCACATCTGGCATCAATTGAAATGGATAGCTCTCGTCTTGGGGAGGCTCCATGTTTTGACAAGCTTCTGGGTTTGACCTTTACTCCTGATCTGAAATGGAACACGTACATCAAATCTGTTGCCAGGGACGCTGAGAAAATGGTGGGATCCTTCTACCGCTCCAGAATATATCTCACTACTGATGCAATTCTCTATCTGCATAAAAGCCAAGTACGTCCAAGGATGGAGTACTGCTGCCACATCTGGACAGGAGTTGCTAAAAACAGCCTATCCTGCCTTGACAGAGTACAAAATAGACTTCGTGGTTTAGTGGGGGATGCCCTTTTCTCTTCCCTGCAACCTCTCTCCCACAGAAGAGACGTTGCGAGCCTGTCTTTGTTTTATCGTTATTTCCATGGCAGGTGCTCGTCTGAGCTCCAATCCCTCATCCCCCCTCGCCAATCTTTCACGAGAAACACCCGTCTGGCTGAAACTATTGTCAATAATTTTCCCCACTCTTTATCTGTGCCTAAACCTAAACGTAGATTCCATGAGCAAAGCTTCTTTTTTAGAACTGCACGCCAGTGGAGCTCTCTTCCGCTTGCCTGTTTCCCACCTGACTACAACTTGGACGTCTTCAAGTCCAACATAAACAAACTCCTTACAAACCGCCCCAAGTAAGACACCCTATCAAAACCTCCAATACTAATGATTACTACAATACTATTTCATTGATTACTGTACCCGCAATAACCCTTATCCCTGAGTGGCCTTCGGGCCTTGATAAGTGATGACCCCCATGTAAAAAAAAAAAAATGTAGACTCACTTGCACTACGGATTTCCAACATGACGACTACACCGATTCTGGCATAACGGAGGAATACAGTACTCTAAACGAATACAGCAGCCACAACTAAATACACAAAAACAGGTTTTAAAATGTCTCTTCTCAATCTGAGTTGGAGGAGGGGGGAGTATTGGTAGCATTACTTACCCCTGTTCAACACAATTACACTGACTCTCATCAGAGGGCGTTTGTAGATTTAGACCCAAATTATCTTCCCTTGTACGCAAAAGCGTTACAATCCTTAAAAAAAAGAAAAAAACATAAAAAAACAAAAACAAAAAAAGCAGACAAACAAACAAACAAACAAACAAACAAAAACCTCAAAACAATCAACGGTTATATTTGATTGACAAATTTAGTTAAATGAAACGAAAGAAAGTTTTGACAAGTTTAAAATTATGCGTGTCTAGATGTATCAGAATTTTTTGGGAATTTTTGACTCCCCTAACACGAAACTGCGAATAAAGTATAAAAAACTCGTAATTTCTCCTTTAAAATGAGTTGTTTATTTTCTTTATGGATTATACTTCCAAAATGAACTATTAAAGTTGTATAAAAAGTAATAAAAATATATATATTTTTTTTATTTAAAAAAAAACATTTTTTTACGTAATTGAATTTTACGAGTTAAATATTTTTCAATTTTTAAACTTTAAAAATCTATCAAAAGTTTTCTATTGATTCAATTTTTACGATATTTTCAGAGTCAATGTAAAATTTTATGCTCTTTCCAATAAACCGAATATAATATTTTAGACAAACGTTTTTTTTAATTCACGTTTCCCATTTTGAAATGTCTGTAAAAAGTAAATAATTAATTTACTCACCAAAGTTTTATATATCACAAATTGAAGATAAAAGATCAATAAATAATATATTCAAATTAAAAAAAAAAGAAGTGTTTTTTTATTAGAAAATTACCTGTAAAGTCCGAAGGTTAAAACTTTTTCTTCTTTTAAACCATGTTTTTTTTTTTTTTTTTTTTTTTTAAATGAAACCTTCGTCCTTACTCCTTTAACTGAAAAAAATATTGAATTATATTTTTCGAGTAGTTATAAGCTTGGAAAGACAGGGTGTCGAATTATTCAATATTTTTCACGCATTCGTAAGGTCAGTTTCTAACACACCTAATGCATGTCATCTCGTTATAAAAAGAGATGTACCGATCATGGCTGCCTCATTTTTTTTCTGGCATCGAGAAAACTTTTTTTTTACATGGTGGTCAGCACTTATCAAGGCCCGGAGGCCACTCGGGGATAATGGTTATTGCGTGTACAGTAATCACTGGGATAGTATCGTAATAATCGTTAATATTGGAGATTTGATGAAGTGTCTTACTTAAGGTGGCGTTTCATTTCTTGAAGACATCCAAGTTGTAGTCAGGTGGGAAACAGGCAAGCAGAAGAGAGTTCCAGAGGTGTGCACTTCTAAGAGAGAAGCGTTGTTCATGGAATCTGCGTTTTGATTTAGGCACAGATAAAGAGTGGGGAAAATTACTTACAGTGGTTTCAGATAGACGAGTGTTTATCGTGAGAGATTGGCGAGGGGGGACGAGAGATTGGAGCTCAGACAAGCATTTGCCATGGAAATAACGATAAAACAAAGGCAGGCTCGCAACGTCTCTTCTGTGGGAGAGAGGTTGCAGGGAAGAGAAAAGGGCACCACCACTAAGCAACGAAGTCTATTTTGTACTTTCAAGGCAGGATAGGCTGTTTTTAGCAGCTCCTGCCCAGATGTGGCAGCAGTACTCCATCCTCAGACGTACTTCTCTTCTTCACACACACACACACACACACACACACACACACACACACACACACACACACACACACACACACACACACACACACACACACTTTCATTTAATCATTTCTTTTCGGTAATTAATATTTTCTGTTGTATTACTGCTGTACTTTAATGCAGAAGCGACAAACTTGTTAAGGCACCTCTTAATTACCGATTTTTATCATAAACTATAAAAATATATACAAATAAAATTAATCGCCAAGGTTTTACAATTTATTATAATTTGATGTGTGATTAAACGTTTTAAAATTAGTATAAAACTATTTTTCTGCAGCCTGCAGTGTTCGGTACAGGCAAAAAGAATAAAAGAAAAAGAAAAATGGCTGCTGATTCTCTTTATATGTTTGCAATCTCATCAGCACATATGCAAATGAATGCTTCTGGTTTCAATGAAACGCCTGATGTTTTGCAGAGATTAGGTTAACTTTGAATTTAGATTTTAGAGTAGCAAGTTTTGATAGCAGTATGTTGAATTTAACTCCGGAAATTGTTAGTTGAAAGTGCAGAATAGTTAACAATCCATTTGGGAAAGTGCAGAATAGTTAACACTTGAGTATCAACCATCATAATGAATAACAACATTATCGTACCCAGGTAAGGGATAGAATAAAATTAAAAATGAACAACAGAGAGCAGTTATTTATTAAAACATAATCGATTAACTAGGTACGTGCAAAAAGATTAGCCAATGCTCAAAATATATACATATTTTCTCCCTCTACTTTACTTAAAAATTCACAAAAAAAAAAAAAGGAAATTAATCAATTTTAATGAAATTTTCAGTATTTATCAAATAATGATCACGAAATATAATGACCCCATTATTTTTATTTAAATCCTAGTAGAAATGTATTATTTTGTTTAAACAAAAATCACTTTTAGTAAAGTTATGGTTTTCAGTAGTAAAAAATGAATGAATTTATTTTTGCTCTTTTTTTTAAAAAATGAAAATAAAGCATTGTAAATTGTAACAGTAAGAAAGAAAAAATATATAGAAACATTACGAAAAAAAGTCCCTAAATCCGTAATAATAAACTCGATATAACTCGAAATAAATTAATTTCTCGAACTACCGATATTATCATTGAATTAAGCATTATTTATTTAATACTTTCACACAAAACAAATTATAATTGAAAAATATATTTCCTGTTTTCTTTTAGATTACATTTTTAGCCGAATTTTATATATAAGATTCTAATATTTTCCTTGCCTGAATATATAATCTTCAATGTAGCATAATTTTTATATGATCTTGAAAAAAAAGAAAAGAAAAATTTAAAAGCAGCAATATATAAAAATAATTAAATTTATAAATGGTAAAAATCATATAAACATTTACGATATGAATGTACGGATGCACGACTGGAAAAAAAAGAAAAACAAAAAGGAAAAGAAAATCAGTCGATTTTGCACTCCCTACCCATCTCCAACTACCTAACGTCATTTTCAGACAGCCTTTCGACTTTTTTACTATTCTTTTTTGTACAAAGAAGGTCTATTTTATTTATTTATTTTTTATTTTATTTTATTTTTATTATTATTTTTGTAATTTTTTAAAAACTTATGACTTTACTAATTACCCTGAAATAGATTAAAAAAATAATATTATTTTTCAAGGGATTTTTTAAAATGATCTTTTTTAACTTCAGAATTTATCTGAATTTGTCAGCGTCCGAATGTCGCTGTAAAAACATTTTTCATTGTAACTTATTTTTCACGTGTACTAATATTTTTTCTTTTTTGGAATTTAACATTAGGCTTTAATCTTTCAAATACAATTAAAAAGTAATCGGAAACCTACAAAAAAAATGTAAAAACTATGACCCCCCCCCGCATCATTTTCCGTAATTATTGACCGTACCCAGGATTAATAAATAATTTATAAATATTCGATGCCCACTTGTTCTGTCAAATCATTTGAGTAAAAATATTTAAACGCCATTTCATTAAAATCGACTGTCATTTTCATTAGAATAAAAAGTTTCGTTTTCTTAACACGTTAATGCGTTTGGTAAATTTCACATTTATTCAAATAACTTAGTGATTGGTATTGTGGTGTTTAGAAAATCTCATATCAAAATATTAGTTCAGAGAACAAGAAAAATAACTTTGCATAAAAATATAAGAGTTGTTTCCCTTTGTGATTTCATTTTTGTTTGCTAGAAATTATAAACAATAAACGCTTCATTTAAATCTAATTTATAAAACTCACCATGTCTGTTTGTCTGTCTCAATATTTTCAAACTCTATCTCTCTGAAACCAAAAGTCGCAGAGCGGCGCGAGGGGCCTCAAGTGATTGAATTTTTGTATAGACCATTCTTTTATAGGTCTTTAACTGGTAAAAATAGTTTTTTTAGGAGTTAAAAATGTAAAACTTGAAAAAATCGTGATACTTGTACATTCATCTTAGTTTATTTTTAATCAGTTCATATACGTGTCACGTTGGTACAGTGGTAACGTCACCAGCTTTAAATGCTACAGTGTTGCTCTCGGTTTCGAGTCCAACTGATTATACTCAAATACTATTTTTTTACGTTTGAAATCACGACTCTATAATGATATATACGAAATCTAGACAAATTAAAATATCATATTTAAGCGTATTTTACAACCCTTTTCTCTTGTCTTTTGTTCAGCTCAGTTTTTTTTTAATATTCAAATTTGAGAGGCTCTTTAACTTATTATTTCTTTTTTAAAACTCCGATTAAGCCATTATTTGACATAAATATAAATATTAGTGTGAACATTGACGAAGCATATTTTTATGTGACTTTTTTTTGTGTGAAAATGTGAACACACACACACACACACACACACACACACACACACACACACACACACACACACACACACACACACACACACACATATATATACTTCTATAAATTTGTTTTTTTTTTGTGTGTATTGATACGTATTCATATTAAAAATCCTTTGTTCTATTTATCTAGAAAGAAAATACAACTTTCTTATATAGCAAAAGATTGCATATTCTTTTAAACATTCATTTAAATTAATTCCCTATAAGTTTTTTCGCCTTTCTTTTGGGATGATCATCTTTAGTTAGCTATTACGTGTAATTATATTCAGGTTAAGCAACGTTGAGCCTGGCCAGTACCAGATGGGTGGCCATTTGAGAAGGCGAGGTAAAATACCAAGTTGAGAAACTGGCGCGGTCTATCCTTCTCTCGAGGATAGATGGGAGTCTCTTAAGCTGTGTCAGGCACCCCATCTAGTGATGGCGTCACGATAAAAATACTCTTGATAGCCTTAGCGAAGCATCAAGTATTCAGCAACCAACAAGATTTGAATTACGCTACAAACTCGTGTAGTGAGTTAAATCGCGCTGGATGATGGATATTCATGCAGATATTCTACATGATTTATACTTGCGTAATATTTGCAGACAAAGTTTATAACACAAAATCATTATATATTTATGTATGCGTACATATTATTTGTTTGAAAAATTTTGCCCACCAAACTCCTCCTAGAGTTTTTAGTCTACAGACATGAAACTTCATATATAAGGTATTTGAACCCATGGGAAGCTTTATATTTGAGTTTTAGCCCAGGAAAATCGATACAAAAGTGTGAAAATTAAAAAATGAAAATGCCAGGTGAAGGTCGAAGTCGGCATTACGAATATGCATGCATAACGTAGTAGCTATTAGTTCATGTTTTAATTTTTAGCCTTGCAGCAAATACGTCTTCATAGCTCAGTCATTAACGGCAAAGGAAAAAATAAATCGTTTCGGTGGTGGCGGACGAGTCATTTTTTCTTAATACACTTTTTAAATCCAAACAGCATATTTAAGCGTATTTTATGACCGGGCAATGCAAGGCGCCCTGCTGGTATATATATATATATATATATATATATATATATATATATATATATATATATATATATATATATATGGCTCTCGTCTTGGGGAGGCCTCATGTTTTGACAAGCTTCTAGGCTTGACCTTTACTTCTGATCTTAAATGGAACACATACAATAAATCCGTTGCCAAGCCGGCTGGAAAAATAGTGGGATCCTTCTATCGATCCAGTAAATATCTCACTGCTGATGCAAATCTCTATCTATATAAGAGCCAGGTAGTCCAAGGATGGAGTACTGTTGCCACATATGGGCAGGGGCTGCTAGAAAGGACTTATTCTGCCTTGATAGAGTTCAAAATAGACTTCGTAGCCTTGTGGGGGGATGTGCTTTTCTCTTCCCTGCAACCTCTTTCTCACAGAAGAGATGTTGCGAGTTTGTCTCTGCTTTATCGTTATTTTCATGGCAAGTGCTCGGCTGAGCTCCATTCTATGCCCCCCCCCTCGCTAAACTTTCACAAGAAACACCCGTCTAGCAGAAAACACTATCACTAGTTTCCCCCACTTTTTATCTGTGCCTAAACCTAAACGTAGATTCCATGAACAAAGATTCTTTCTTAGAACTGCACGCCTATGGAATTGTCTTCCGTTTTTCTGCTTTCCAGCTGACTACAATATGGTTGTCTTCAAGTCTAACGTAAACAAGTTTTTGATGAGCCGTTCCATATAAGTTAACAAATTTACCGAATCTCCATTACTAATGGCTACTATTTCTACGATACACTCTTTAACCCTTATCCTCGAGTGGCATCTCGGCCTTGATAAGTGGTAACGCCTATATATATATATATATATATATATATATATATATATATATATATATATATATATATACAGCCCCGTCTCCCGCCTACGCTCCCTTGTAAATAGCCATGTAAAATATAGGCATCCAAGAAGATAGGGGGCAGATAGTGGACCCGATATTCGGACACGAGTGGGCGCCGACGACGACGTGTTATGAATAAATAAAATAGATTTTTTTTTACACAGTGATCACCACTTATCAAGGCCCGGAAGCCACTCAGGGATAAGGGTTGTGTTTATATATATATATATATATATATATATATATATATATATATATATATATATATATATATATATATATACGTTATTTATAAAATAATTATATATATTAAATATATCTGTATATATATATATATATATATATATATATATATATATATATATATATATATATATATATATATATATATATATACAGGCTTGAGGTAGTTGCCTGTCTAGCCGCACTGATGAGCTGTGAAACAGCGAAACAGTACTGTATGTGGATGAATATATATATATATATATATATATGTACGTTATTTATAAAATAATTATGTATATTAAATACATCTGTATATATATATGTATATATATATATATATATATATATATATATATATATATATATATATATATATATATAAGTAGATTGTAGTTTGCTTGAAGCATTGTTGAAGAAAATTATAAGGTAAAATTAAAAGCCAAGAACAATGCGAGATTTTTTTATTTTTTTATTTTTTTTTATTTTTTATATAGAGTAAAATTAAATGAAAACAAAAGAAATAAATTTATTTTTTTGTTGTTGTTTGTTTTTTCTTTTTCACACAAATTTTAACTCTAAACAACAGTAATTTTTTTTCTGTTGTATTCAATGGTGTTATAAATCTAAAAAAAAAAGAAATTTATTTCTTTTGTTTTCATTTAATTTTACTCTATATAAAAAAAATCTCGCATTGTTCTTGGCTTTTAATTTTACCTTATAATATATATATATATATATATATATATATATATATATATATATATATATATATATATATATAATATAAAGCTGAACATTTGCGTGTGTGTCTAGTCACGAATAAGCTCCTACATGGTTGACTATTATAGAAAACTGATCACATATAAGATAGATGTATCGAGACACATGAATGGGTATGTTTGATCTGGCATAATGATGATTCATTAAAATTGTGGGGTCTGCGTACGCGCCTGGTCCACAAAGTATGGAAATAAAAAATTAAAAACAACAAAAAGAAAACGTTTACAAGTGTTTTTGATATAGATGTACATAAGAATACTTTGATAAGTATGTTTTTAATTAAATAGGGATGGTATAATAAAATTGTGGGGGCTGCGTTCGCGCCTGGCCTTCATAGAATGGAAATAGGCACAAACTTTAATAAAGACTTTTTATATCTATCTGCGTAAGTATACTTTGATAATTATGTTTCAGTTTGAAGAAATATGGTATAATAAAATTATGGGGTGTTCGTTCGCGCCTGACCCCCATAGAATGGAAATATGTCACAAAGTTTAACAAGGTTTTTTAATATAGATCCACAGAATATTTTAAGTAAAAAAAAAAAAAGTTGTAGCAGCTTTATTTTTAATTGTTTTCATCTAATGAAAATATCGTTGTTTAGTTAGGTTTAGCATCGCAAATTATGATATGAAAACAGAAACAATTCTCTTAAAAAACTGCATTTTGTATTATTAATGTTATCAAGATTGTTACATTAAAAAACATCGTCGCAGCTTTTTTTTTTTTTTTTAATGTTTTTAACTAATAAAAAATATCGCGTCCTAAATTATGAGATGAAAAAAAATGAACGAATCTTTTAGTAAACGAGAGTTGTCTCCCTCTGCACAGTTACAGTATATTTAGGTACTTTTTAAAAGATTTTGAGCGGGGCAAAATGATGCCATTACATTGACATCACATTCGTAAAGTACGAAATTTCAATTTTACCTAATATTTTATAAAAAAAAAAAAAATCAAGCTGCAAGGGAAACAACCCTTGCATTTTTATACAAAGTTATTGTTCTTGATATAGATTTATGCCATTTTTTAATGTTGCAAATAAATCGACAAAATAATGCTGCTGCTGATGAAAATAGGAGAAACCCCAACAACAACAACAACAACAACAACAACAACAAGAGGAGGAGGAGGAGGAGGAGGAGGATGCTACAATAAAAATAAAAGAAAATAATAAAGAACACGACCATAGGGAATCACGAAAACCGAAACCGAAAATTATAAGTACTGTAAGGGAAAAGAAGTTTACGGAAATGAAATTTGCCCCAAATAAAATAATAATAAAAAAAGGAATAAAACAAAATGGTACCTGGTTTAAAATGCATCGCATTTATATATATATATATATATTATTCCTTAATTGGAATTCATTTTTGAGATGAGCATTATATATTAATTTATTTGGCCAAAATGTGGTGAGACGACAACAACTACGGATGGCAGTGATGGCTGAGAATGCAGTTAGGAGATTTGAAGTTCCTATCCATCGCGGTTACCACCTGACGAAGGCCAGAGGAATAGTTGACCGAAACGTTGTGAATAAACAAAACCAATAAAAGATGAAAAAAAAACAACTAATAAAGATGAGAATAATAGTCCGAAAAATAAATTAATGCACCGCATTTATTTTTTAACAAAAACAACAAGATGACCAAGCAAAGGTTCGATCGGTGTGTTATATACTGGTTGTATGAAGATGACGTATATTCTGCATTGTTGTTGTTCGTCTTAGGAAGAGTCTTAGTGTTTCATCTAGAGACAGGGTACATTCTACTACATGAGCACCAAACTGAGTGTTTGTTGCATTGTCGTATCATAAAGGATTGAGTGTTTGATTATCTGATCAGAGTTAATGTTGTTGTGTGTGACATGCATTTCCAACATACCTTCTGCGTCTTGTTGGTCCATCTGGAACATCTCGTCTGGGAGGGAGACTGGTACCTGTTTTTGGGGACGAAGATTCATTTCACTCCAAGACAAGAAATTGGTTCTATAGTTTTTTTATTCACCTTCCAGATCGATCGCAGAAGAATGGAAAGTGAATTTGGCCTGTGTGGTTTCTTCTTCTAGATCTTATTTCTACCACGCCAGCATTTGCCCCCTCCCCAGCGAAGGGGAGGAGACAATGGTGAAGCCGTCCGCTCTCTTCCAAGTTCCAACCAAATCTCTACGATTCAGCTAACCTGATCATGTGACTCACACGCAATCCAATCAGCTGATCTTGACTTCCGGTCAACGTGTCTAACTATATGATTTAACCCCCCCTCTCTCTCTCTTGATCCATTCTCTAACAGGTGAAAGTTCTTGCAAAGTCATTATGATTAGAATGTTAGATGAAAGTCTTCTTGGAATTAATAAGGTTAGAAGGTAAAAGTCTTGTGTGAAAATAATGCCCTTATTTTAAGGTTGGTGTTTTAACTGG
This sequence comes from Euprymna scolopes, assembly GCF_053919585.1. Classification (NCBI taxonomy): domain Eukaryota; kingdom Metazoa; phylum Mollusca; class Cephalopoda; order Sepiida; family Sepiolidae; genus Euprymna; species Euprymna scolopes. Next base: position 150,039,612 of record NC_136491.1, read on the forward strand.
CGAAGTTCGCCTTATTTAAAAGTCCCATGAGGAAAGTAATTTGTGAGGAAAGTAATTCGTTGTTATTAATTAAAAAATGTGCGGAATGGGTGCTTGTGTGCATACGTGTGATCAGGTTTTGACAGCGACAATGTTATGAAAATGAGGCGCATGTTCTCGTTTGACGTCGAAACGAGAAGGGAAAAAGAAGGAAAGAAAGAGTGTTTGATGCGTTTTTATACATTTTGGACCGGATCCAAAACAAGATTGCTACTGCTGATATTTTGGATTTTGGAAAAGCGTTAAAAAGACAATCTTCTAAATTTTCTCATTGGTCGCTTGTGTCACGTGATATTGTCGTCAACTACGTCCGCCAGAAATATGTTAATTTTACTTTTGTTGTTGTGAGAAAAAGTGTGTGGGCGTATTGAAATGAATAAATGTTAGTTTATTTGCACACGAGAGCACGCGCTTGGGTGATTGTGAGTGATTGACTGCACAGTATGTACAATAATATGGCGGAAACTAATAGAAAGAATGTTTTTTAAAGCCGGTTTATCATAATTTCTTTTTATAAGTTTCCAATTAGTTTTGATTGTGTTTGAAAAATTAAACCCTAAAGCTAATCTCTTAAGAGAAAACAAATATTTTTACATGTTAAAAAAAAAAGTTATAATGAAAAATGTTTTCACGGCAGTGACGGAAAGTCACAAGTTCAACTAAATTTTGAACTTTAAAAAATTCATTGTAAAATCCTTTGAAAGATAAATATTATTTTTTTTGACTATTTCAAAAAGATAATTATTAAAGTAAAATCTTAAGATATTGAATTAAATAATAATATTGATAATAATAATAATGATAATAATAACTGGAAAGAAATATGAAAGAGAATTAGAAAGGCATACCCTAGGAGAACAAGGAAACTTCTATAAACTAAATTATAAAGCAGAAACCTAATAAAATGTATAAATACATTGGTACTATCACAAATAAGATACTCAGGACCGTTCATAGGGTAGACCAAAGAAAAACTGAGACATTTCGATCAGAAGATGAGGAAACTTATGACAGAGCACAATGCAATACACCCTAAGGACGATGTTGACCGACTCTATGTGAAAAGAAAAGAAGGCGAGAGAGGACTAGTTTGTATAGAAGACTGTGTGTATGACACAAAAAAAAAGAATGTGAAAAATACATAACGCAGAACATGGAAAGGATAATCGTGGCAGCGAAGGGCACTAAGAAAATTGACAAAACAGAAAACAGAGAGATAAAGTATAAGACGAGAAAAGAAAATGGGAAGAAAAACAACTGCATGGAAGATTCATAAAGATGACAAAAGATGAAAATAACGAAAACACTTGGATATGGATGCGAAAAGGACACATAAGCCGACAAACTGAATCCCTAATAACCGTATAACAAGATAACTGGATAAGAACCAACCACCTCAAAGCAAAGATTAATAAAATACAAGAAAATACAGTAAATGCAGACTCTGTGGACAAAGAGACGAAACGATAAACCATATAGTAAATGAATGTAGCAAACTAGCCCAAAAAGAATACAAGAGCAGACACGACCAAGTGGGAAGAGCAGTACACTGGGAATTATGCAAACAACTGCATCACGAACGCACAGACAAATGGTACAAACATAAGCCAGCAACAGTACTTGAAAACAATAATCACAAAATCTTATGGGACATGGACATACAAACTGATAAACCCATCCAAGCAAGAAGACCAGATGTCATAATAATTTACAAGAAAGAAAAATCCTGTGAAATCGTAGACTTTGCTGTTCCAGCTAACCATAGGGTTAATATCAAAGAAAAGGAGAAACGGAACAAATACACAGAGCTTGCGAGAAAGCTGAAAGGGACATGGATGATGAAGAAAATCAAAATAATACCTTTAATAGTAGGAACACTAGGAAGAATTCCGAAAAACTTTGAAAAAGGAATGGGAGAAATTGGAATCAGAGGAATGACTGGAAAAATACAACAAACAACAATAATGAAAATAGCTGAAATATTAAAGAAAACCCTTGAATGTGGAGACTAACACACACGAACCACAAGCGCAGAGCAGACAAACTGTTACAGAGACAAAACAGGAAGCGCTATATGGAACCAAGAACATTGAAGCTGCATACCTATAAGTTCTCTGCCCCCATTACCACATCACTACCCCCCCCCAAAAAAAAAGAGTGAGACCGAATAGAGGAGTTGTCAAGGAGGAAGGAAAGACCGAGAAGTGAGCACTGGCCAGTCTTCCACTCTATAAGTACGAAGAGAACCGGGATCTTGAGGAGGCTTATTGCCACTCAAATTCCAGTAAAGACCAAGGACCGCTGCTAACGAGAAATCAGTTGCAAGCAGCTGTTGCGATAATGCAAATTTATTTGCAAATGTTATCGAAAGAGGTGGAAAGTACTGGAAAGTCTGGGGAGACTTGTTGTCATTCAGCTTCCATAGAACACCACAGGCTGTATCTGTATTCAATGAGATCTTTGATGACCTGCGTGAAAGCTCATTGTGAGCCAATAATAAATATGTATAGAAGACTATGTGAATAACACACACACACACACACACACACACACACACACACACACACACACACACACACACACACACAAAGATCTAGAAAAATACATAACGAAAACACTGACAGGATAATTATGTCAGTGAGAGATACTGAAAAAAATCGATAAAACAGAAAACAGAGAGACAAAGGATAAGACAAGAAAATAAAAATGGGAAGAGAAACAACTACACGGAAGATTCATAAGGATGACAAAAGGTGAGAATAACGAAAACACTTGGACGTTGATGTGAAAAGGACACGTAAACAGAGAAACCGAGTCATTAGTAACGGCAGCACAAGATAACTCAATAAGACCCAACCACACCAAAGCAAAGATCGATAAAACACAAGAAAACAGCAAATGCGGACTCTGTGGACAAAGAGACGAAACGATAAACCATATCGTAAGTGAATGCAGCAAACTAACCCAAAGAGAATACAAGAACAGGCATGGCCAAGTGGGAAGAGCAGTACACTGTGAATTGTGCAAACAGCTGCATCCCGAACGTGCAGACAAATGGTACAAACATAAGCCAGCAACAATAACTGAAAACAAGAATCACAAAATCTTATGGGACATGGACATACAAACTGATAAACCCATCCAAGCAAGAAGACCAGATGTCATAATAATAAACAAGAAAGAAAAGTCTTGCCAAATCGTAGACTTTGCTGTTCGCGCTTACCAAAGAAAAGGAGAAACGGAACAAATACACAGAGCCAGAGAACTGAAAGGGATATGGATGAAAAAAAAAAATCAAGATAATTGTAGGAGCACTAGGAAGAATTCCGAAAAACTTTGGAAAAAGAATTGGAGAAATTAGAATCATAGGAATGACTGGAAAGATACACGAATAACAAGAATGAAAACAGCTGAAATATTAAGGAAACCTCTTGAATGCGGGGACTAATACACATGAACCACACGCGTGGACCAGACAAACTGCTGCAGAGACAGAACATGTAGAAGCGTAACATGGAACCAAGAACATAAGATACATATCTATAAGTTCTCTATACCCCCATCCTCTTCCCCATCCCTTCCCATCCTTTCCCATTACCCAATCTCTGCCCCCCAAAAAGAATAATGCCAAATAGCCGAGAAGGGTCAAGGAGGATAGAAAGACTGAGGAGAGAGCACTGATCAGACCTCCGCTGGACAAGTGCAAAGAGAACTGGGACTTTGAGGAGGCTTATTGCCATTTAAATTCTAGTAAAGACCAATAGTCGCTGCTAGTGAGAGATCGATGGTGGATGGCTGTTGCGATAATGCAAATTCATTTGCAATGTTATCAGATGAAGTAGAGAGCACTGGAAGACTGGGGAGACTTGTTGTCACTTAGCTTCCAGAGAACACCACAGGCTGTTTTGAAGGAGAGATCCGTTATGACCTGTGTGAAAGCGCTTTGTGGGTTTATTTGTAGTTAAATATCCAAAAAATATCTATCAGTTTTTTTAGTATCCGTAAAGAAGAATGAATTTTCAAGCAAAATCAAACAAAAGAAAAATAAATAAATAAATAAATAAAGGAATCGCTTTTGGCATCGGAAATTAGACACACATTTTTTGATTTCGTTCCTCTTCAATGTTCCAATTTTTGCGATTCCCAATTTCGATTAATTGTCCCAACATAACTAAAAAATCTTTTACAGGTCGATTGGACGTCGATTTTTTTATACCATATTTTCAATATTCTTTTGATAAATAACTGTCCTCTGTTATTTACTTTTAATTTCATTGTATTCTTTAGTAGAGTATGATTTTAGTATTGCATTATGTATTTTATTGCATAGCATTGTTGAATTGTATAACATTATTGAATTGTATAACATTGTTGAATTGTATAACATTGTTGAATTGTAAAACATTATTGAATTGTATAACATTATTAAATTGTATAACATTGTTGAATTGTATAACATTGTTGAATTGTATAACATTGTTGAATTGTATAACATTATTAAATTGTATAACATTGGTGAATTGTATAACGTTATTAAATTGTATAACATTATTGAATTGTATAACATTATTGAATTGTATAACATTATTGAATTGTATAACATTATTAAATTGTATAACATTATTAAATTGTATAACATTGGTGAATTGTATAACATTGGTGAATTGTATAACATTGTTGAATTGTATAACATTATTGAATTGTATAACATTATTAAATTGTATAACATTATTAAATTGTATAACATTGGTAAATTGTATAACATTGGTGAATTGTATAACATTGTTGAATTGTATAACATTGTTGAATTGTATAACATTATTAAATTGTATAACATTATTGAATTGTATAACATTATTGAATTGTATAACATTATTAAATTGTATAACATTGGTGAATTGTATAACATTGTTGAATTGTATAACATTGTTGAATTGTATAGCATTGTTGAATTGTATAACATTGTTGAATTGTATAACATTGTTGAATTGTATAACATTATTGAATTGTATAACATTGTTGAATTGTATAACATTGTTGAATTGTATAACATTGTTGAATTGTATAACATTGTTGAATTGTATAGCATTGTTGAATTGTATAGCATTATTGAATTGTATAACATTGTTGAATTGTATAACATTGTTGAATTGTAAAACATTATTGAATTGTATAACATTGAATTGTATAACATTGTTGAATTGTATAACATTATTAAATTGTATAACATTGTTAAATTGTATAACATTGGTGAATTGTATAACATTGTTGAATTGTATAACATTATTGAATTGTATAACATTGTTGAATTGTATAACATTGTTGAATTGTATAACATTGTTGAATTGTATAGCATTATTGAATTGTATAACATTGTTGAATTGTATAACATTGTTGAATTGTAAAACATTATTGAATTGTATAACATTGAATTGTATAACATTGTTGAATTGTATAACATTGTTGAATTGTATAACATTGTTGAATTGTATAACATTGTTGAATTGTAAAACATTATTGAATTGTATAACATTATTAAATTGTATAACATTGTTGAATTGTATAACATTGTTGAATTGTATAACATTATTGAATTGTATAACATTATTGAATTGTATAACATTGTTGAATTGTATAACATTGTTGAATTGTATAGCATTATTGAATTGTATAACATTGTTGAATTGTATAACATTGTTGAATTGTATAACATTGGTGAATTGTATAACATTGTTGAATTGTATAACATTATTGAATTGTATAACATTGTTGAATTGTATAACATT